>NC_072777.1:9419284-9622310 GCF_022539595.1 Amphiprion ocellaris
TTGTGCATCTCAGAGAAGAAACAGAAAAACTGATCACTGCTTCAGCATCACAAACGCTCTCCAGCATTGAGAGTGTTTTAGGAATTCATTCATTGTGTTGTGAACTTTGAAGGAGCAGAAACTTTACAGCTGCCAAAGATATGAGCTCCAATTCTGGATGTTTTAGGAAATGAAGTTCATCAAATGAACACTTGATTTTTGCTGATAACGCTCATTAAATTACTGAAGAAATCCAACATAAAAACCTGTAAACTCTCAGGCAGCTTTTGTTAAAGTTTGTCTATAATTCTATCATCATGTTCTGGAACCAGGACTCTGCAGAAGTTCCTTCAATCAGATACTTGTGTGTTTCTATTTAAGGCCTCAGGTTTGAACGTACAGCAGAGGATTAGAAAGGAGTGATTTTAATATTTAAATCAGTCCAGTAAATGTTTGGCATGAAAATTATTAAAATTTTGATTTAGATAGATTTGTGTCATAAATAATATTGTAGAGTCTCACTTAAATATATCCAAATTAGTTCAGTGTATTTACATTTTATAGAATATTTGATTTCTTAATCTCAATACTGTAGGGTCTGACCCTAAATATTATAATAATGATGTCAATTTAAATAATATTTTAGTGCAGAGTCATAAACTTTAATCAGCTAAACTTACATAATAAATATCACTGCACAATCTTAACCTGAACATTCATATTACTGAGGTAAATTTACATAAATCATGATATTCTAGAGTCTTAACTGGAATATTTCTAACATTAATCTTTATGTATTGTACTGATAAACAACAACCCAACTTTCAGATAATATTTGTTGTCTGTGATTGTGAGACTAAATTCCTCCACATTTTGGAACTGGACTGCATCCCAAAATGGAAACATGGACAGAATTTAATACTCATGTATCCATGGCAACGCTAAAGTTTCTGCTTCTTACCAAAGTTCACAACACAAGTAAAGATTTTAATGTAAAACTTCAGGGATGACTGCTAACCATAAGTATTCTGATCAATACTTCATGATCAATATCAGGACAGATGTTACAACTCCAGCTGTTCCATTAGACTGCAGTTATTCACAGAGAAATTAAAACATCACATTCCTCATGAAAACTAGATGGACTTTTATTAAATAAAGTGTTGGTGAATAAACAGTGTAAAAAGTGCAAAGCAGCTCCATTAAATCAGGAGATGTGAGACTTCCACAGCATGGATCACCATCTGCTGTGTTGATTTATAGCTGAATGTCAGAATGAACTGAGATAGAAAAGCTGCTTTGAGCTGCAACATTACGGTCTGACAATCCAACACATCACAGTTTTCATCTGGTTGTTTTGCTCCAACATGCTGTGAAGTTCAGTTTTTACCTGAATCAATACAGAGATTCTATTTTCAGCCAAGACTGGAATAAAAATTACAATGTTATGAGGTTATTAATGCAACTAAATCCTTTCAGATGGAAGGATTTACTTCTAAGTTCTAATTCAAGTTTCAGTTGGAGCTCATTGCATTCACAAAGAAAAACAGCGATACCTTCATAGCAACATTTAATAAACCTAAAGCTTCCCTGTTGGCTCATTGGTGGAGTTTGTTACTGAGCATCTGAACCTTAAATCCAGTGAGACGACCATCTTCAGTCGAGGCCAGTCAGAGAACTTCAAGACCTTCCATCAGCTGGACCAGATGTGGCATCATCTCCCTCTGAACATCTGGATGACAGCAGAAAAGACAGAAATCAAACACAGATCACAGAAATACAATTTATTCACTTTCATCTTTTTATAAAAGTAGCATGAACTTTATTAAAACTTGACAATATCAGTAATGAAAGTAAATGTTTTTATCTCGTGTTGAAGCTAAATTTAAAGTCAATTTTAATGACAGTTTATCCTGAGAGGAGTGAGAATGGAGCTTTTCTTTCCTTTTTAGAATATTCCCTCAAAATATTCTGTTTATTATTGGCTTTAGAAGCATTTTTCTTTATTTTTAGATACCTCAGACTGATGCACTTTGCTGGTTTGCAGATAATTTCATGTACAAATGACAATAAAGATCTTCTATTATAACATATTTTGCTAAAACAAGAACTGAAAACCTTCTCAACCATCTCTCAGGCTGCAAAATTCCAACTGCGACAAAGAATTATCTGACGTAGTTATTATTATAATCTTTACTGAACCAGCTCTGGAATTAATAAAAATCTGTATATGGATATGATTTTCTCTGATGGGACCACTAAAACTGCCTACAATATAGTAAATCTCTTCTGCACTGCACACATACTACACTTTTGTATAACTCTGGATGTCAGAGTAAAGGCAGACAGATCCACCGATCAGCCACAACATTCTGACCACTGAAGAGAACAACATCCATCATCTTGTTCTAATGCAACGTTCTGCTGGGAAACCTTGACATTCATGTGGATGTTTGACATGTACCACCACCTAAACACTGCAGGACAAACAACCCCCTAGTCTCCATGGCAACAGCAGTCCTTGATGCCAGCTGCCACCCTCAGCAGGACAAATTAAAACTGCTCAGGAGTGGTCTGAGGAACACGACAGAGTTAAGCTGTTCACCTGGGTTCCACACTCCCCACATCCACATCTGATGGAGCATCTGTGGGATGGTCCAGGATCAGCCTGGTCTAGGTAGGACCCACCCTGCAACCCACAGGATCCACAGGATCCACAGGACATCCCCAGAGGTTCTGATGAACCACTGGGTCAGAGGAGTTTTAGCAGCATAAAGGGACCAACACAGTATTAGTCAGGTGGTCATAATGTTATACTGTTATATTGTCATGCTGATTATATGACCAGTAAATGTTACCATCAATTATAACGTCCACATTGATCAGGAAAAAAAAACAACTATCAGTTCATTCAGAAACTGTGGGGTTAAACCTATAAACACAGACCTCAACAGCAGTTTGTTTCAAAGCAGAACACCAGCTGATTTTCACTAAAGAAGCTTTCAGAGCAACAATTAAATGACAGTTTTGTTCTCATTAAGTTCAGAGTCAGCCAAAAATAATGTATACACACATCAGGAAAAGAAAAACTTTTATAAATATTTCATTTGTATAAGTACTTCTATACATATAGATTCCTCTTTCTAAGTTTGATCAAATCACGATAACTCTGTGTCCTGTTGTACGATGTTTTCCCAACAGATGGCGCTACCCTCATGAATGGAGCACCAACAAGTGACGTCTACAACAGAACAGAAATGTCTGGAAGCCAGTGGCCACCACTTTGAGCACCTCTTGTAATTGTAGAGGCCAAAGATAACTTTTATTAATCTCGTGATGTCTGAATAAATTTAGTATTGAAATATTTATGCAAGTTTTTCTTTTCCTGATGTGTGTAAACATTATTTTGGCTGACTCTGTATAATGGGTTTCTGACAGGTCACCAGGCAACATCTTTTTATAATAATGACAAACATACCTGCATTCTACAGGAGTGATTTTCCTCATGTGCAGGTAAAGATGTGGGAGGAGCTTAGAGATGACAGGAGCAGGAGTCATCCTCACTAATTCAGCTTCCACCTAGAAACAGAAAGACCACAAACAAACACACTGATAGACTCTCAAACGTTCAACCTCACAGCCTCAAAATATCTGTTTAGGAAGTGTTGTGTTTCTAAATTCTGCTGAAAGCATTGACAGACATTCTCTTACAAGGTTGTGTAAAAAGCAGCCTGTCCTCTGAGCTACTAAGAAATCTTCCTGAACAAAGTTTCTACGTGTAAATCGGCTCAACAAAAACTAAAGCCTCAGTCAGAGATAACAGGTATCACAAATTATAAACAACTTTCTTTGTTAATTCAGACTTTCTGCTTCAACCTCACAGAAAAAGGGGAGTTTAACTCGTCAGGTGACTGAAAATGAACGGCTTGTGCTGTTCTAGATCCAAAAGTAGGATGTTTCAACTCATGTTTTACTACAAATACACACAGTAGTAATAAATAAACACAATGGCTGGTTGTTAGTTTATTCACTATTAATGTCATTTTATATACTGGATTGAACTTGAGCAGTGGAAGAGAGAAGGAATTCAATGAAAATATGGAGATTCAGAGAGGGAATGTTGGGCAATGTTAAGTCAAGCACAGTTTAATTCAAACCAGCTGAATGTTAAACTTCAGTGAAGCTCAACGGGTTTCAGTTAACCTTAAAGTAAAATAACTTTTTTAAAAGCTAAAATACACAGCAGAGAAATACAGGTTGAGAAGGTCATTCTAATAATGACGGACAGGCAGCAACTAACACAGGTGTTCAGCGGTAAGTTAGCCACCTGTGTTAATTAGCCCGCTAGCTAACTTAGCCGGTTAGCTAGCTAACGCGTCCGGACCAATTGCTCAAACACGACAAAACACAACTCTTCACAAGTCGCTGACTTAACGTACAACAAAACAACACTACTTGTTAGAAGTATTTATCTTCTTACCGTGTTTTACTCCAAAAACAAGGTCAACAGCAGCCAGAGATGCTACCAAACGCGCCGACCATAGATATATATAGACTAGCTCCGCTAGCGCGCTGTCTTCTATATTATCTATGGTCTGACCAATCGCTGCTCTCTGGCTCTCAGTCAGTCTGACCAATCGCTGCTCTCTGGCTCCGCCCTCTGAGAATCTTGTTGTCGTTTGGCTCCACACTTGCTGATGACCACTTCCGGTCTCAGAAAATGAATAAACGGACATTTTTTCTGTCTCTTACTGATTTTACTTTGTTGCTATTATAAATAATAGTAATCAAAGCATTTAAAAAAGAAATCGTATATACCTTTTTGATCATGAAAAGGAAAAACGCCTTGTATTTCAATTTTAATTTTTGTATTTTAAAACGAAAATCAAATAACCACTCGTTTTTTGTTTTTCAATACCCGTTTCAGAACGGAAAATCCAATTACCAGATCCGTACACGGACCCACCACACACATCTTTGACACACTTCCACACATTAGTTGAGGAGAAAACCTGGTCGCCCCAAACTATTTTACTACAGTGTAGGATGAAGTGTCCAGCCACTCGTCTGGCCTGGATTCTGCCACCAGCGTAGATGAAGCCGATCTTATCGAAGGAATTGATCATTCCAGTGACATGTAAGTCTGTATTCATGAGAAGTTGTTTGTTTTGAGTTGGAGAAAAGTAAAGAAAGTATAATATACATGGAACGCTGCCGAAAGCATTCCGCGCAAAATACGCATCATGTTTACAAGTCATGTGTTGCGCACAGCTAACGTACCACGTAACTTTTTCTGTGTGCAGCATTTACAATGTTGGGAAGGAGGAGGAGGAAGAGGAGAGAATGGAGGTCTCCTGCTGTCCTGGTACCCAGCGAGAGGTAGAGGGACAGACCGTCCTCCAGCCAGGAGACGCTGCAGCAGCCGCTCCACCACCGAGCGCTCCGGGCCAGAGGCGCTCCCTACAGCTGGCTGGAAAACTGAGAAGGAACCTGACAGCTTACCTTCTCTGCCACATTTCCTGCCTGCCGAAAAAGAGGCCAGGTGTCCAGCCACCTCTGTCAGAATATGTGGACAGCCCTTCTCCATCAGACCTGTCCAAGTACTTGGACCAGGAGACCATCAAAATACCGTTTCTGATTCAACTCAGTAAAAACGATTTTCTTTTATTTTCAAATGCAATTTTTATGGTCTGACCATGGTTTTGTACATAAAATATGTGTGTTCATAAGTATCTGGCACACTTAGAAATTTGATTGCACTATTGTAAATAATTTTTGATGTTGATGTTGTCTCTTTGCAAATTTAGCAGTTTTGTTTATTTTCGTTTTTTTTTTTTTACAGGTTACAAAATTGACCATATCTCAAAAAGCTAATTATGTACAGACTCCAAATAAATTTCCTGTGGTTCCAAAGGATATTGTGCAACATTTTTACATTTACAAATTTGAGGGATACAGCTATGCAATTTCTGTATTTTGAAATATATGCGAAAGAAACAAAAACGATTTTCATTTTTTTAAGGTTTATTGCACTTTTAAGCAATTTTTTGTAGTAGTTAAGTCATAAGTCAATACATATTATTAAAATTTGGGAAATCAGGGTTATTTTGATGTAAAGCAAATAAAAATACTCCAAAAAATGGCACTACAGCATGTAAAAATGTAAAAATATGTCCTGGTGGACTTGCACAATGGTGGGTCTTAAAGGGTTAAAGAAGAAGAATCCCTGAATTCTCGGTAGTCTTTAAACTAAGTAACCTTGGATGTGCAGTTTTATGAGGAAGCATAATGTAATTTAAAATTTTTAAGCTTAAAATCAGGGTATTTCATCAAAATCACTTTTTTCAGCAGGCCTCATAAAAATGTGCCAAACATTAACCTTGTGCACTAACAGGATTCTGTAAAAACCTAAATATTCTGCACTCCTCCACACAACCAAGAGGCCCTCATTTATGGAATCCCAGGAGTGCCATAATAAAAAATAAATCTCTTTTTAAAAAAAGGAAATGTGTAAATATAAAGAGCAACAAATAAAAGAATAAAAAAATAAGTCTTAAAAACAAGGAAATAAATGTGCACTTATAAAGAGGAATAAACAAAGAAATATAAATTAAAATAAGGAAATATAGAGATAAATTTTGTCTTTGCTTTTCCCTTTGTTTTCTTCCTTCTGTTTTTCCTTTATGCCTTTGCTTTTACTTGATGGACTGAGCTGTCAATTAAATGACTTTGGGCGGGGCTTTCTGTCCAGGGTGAGTAGTCAATACTGGAAAAAACAAAGAACGGGAAAAACAAAGGGAAAGGGGAAAAGCAACGACAAAATTTACCATTATGTCTCCATATTTTTCAGTAAATTTTTTTTTATTTATTCCTCTTTCTATTTACACATTTATTTCCATATTTTTAACAAGTTTATTTTTTATTTATTCATTCCTCTTTATATTTACACATTTCCTTATTTTTAAACAGATTTATTCATTTGTTATTCTTTATATTTACACATTTATTTCCTTATTTTTTGTTTTTACAGATTTATCTTTTATTATGGCGCTCCTATGATTCCATACTCATTGACCCAGCTGTGACAAACATTCACAGAGTTTTTGGCTGAGCTGCAGGATTTATTTACCCAGAGCAGAGAAGAGGCAAGTATGGAGACAAATTAAAAATATGAGTAAAAAAATATATCTATAGTATGAAAAGTCACTTTTTCTCAATTTTGGAACACCTGTAGACACTTAGGAAAATGTTTTACATGTCGATTTTAGTTCTTCTCAGTTTTTGGAAAATAATGAAAGAATTCCAACTTTGAATTTTTTTATTATATGTGGTATTATAACTGTTATCCTGCACAAAAGACAGCTTGAGTTCTCATTACTTCTAGTCACGGTTGTTCTGTTTCCATAGAGGTGCAGGACTTTACATTGCTGTGAAAAATGAGCCCACAGTGAGTAGAAATGTGACAGGAGGTTAAAAAAATGCTCAGAAACTGCTTACAGTTCAGAGAGTTAATGCTATTTAATCATTTGTTTTGCCACAGAAAATCTCTCAACTGAAAACGTGGACATGGCTGTCGCTGTCACTTTAGGAACCTGATGCCAAATTTCAAACTAAATGAAACGCAGGGTGCAGAGAATGTGTGATATCAGAACATGTTTTTTTTCTTCATGCGTCATGCGATGTTGCAGTTTTGAAGAAAACGTCAATAGACTTGAAATGCAACTCCAGCTGTAGAATGGCTCCTTTCTTCCTCCACCAAGGAGGCGTGCTTCCATTACTGCTGCCTGGACGGAGGTCAATATCCTGATGATTCTTTTAATTGTTCATGTTCGCAGAAACAATATTTAGGGAATATTAAAGCGATGACTCAGCAAGAACACAATGAACCCACGGCAATGGCTCGGTGGAAAAATAAGCTCCACCCACCCTGTGCTCTGCGGGAGGAGTTGCATGAAGCGCTCCTCTCAGCGACCAAAGAGATCGAAGCAGATGTGAGCCGACTGGACTCTCCTGTTGTCCTCATGTTCATCTCACACGGTAAAACTCCAAACAAAAGTCTCTGAGACTGCATGCTGTTGTCAGTTTTTCCAGCGGATTTGCTAAAAGAGAAGAAGAAACACAGCTTAGTTGGGTCACATGACGCGGCTGATGAAGATGCTCCTCCTCCTACTCCTCACCTGGTTGTTGAGCAGCTCGTCAATCTTCCTCTCCTCCGCCGAGCCTCGCCCCACCTTCCCCCGGTATCCTAGCAACTGCTGCCGGTCTTTCATGTCCCGGTAGGTCTGATAGGCCCAGAGACACGGCATCATCATGACATCACAAAGAGCACAATTTTGACTGATTAACAAATTAACATCAGCAGCTTCACTAGACTCACGTTGATGACGATGTCGTGACATTTATGTTTCTGAGCTAAACTGATCCTCATGTCCGGGTCTTCGACAAGCCCAACGTAGTCCTGCAGCACCTGAAGGTTATTGATAATCAATAACATACCTGTCAGTAGTCAATAATCAACACTCCACTAATAACAAATGTTGCTGCTTGGCTCCGCGTCCTCACCTGTGTGGGGGCGGAGTTTTTCTGCAGGACGTCAACAACTCGCTGGAAGCTCAGTGGAGATTTCTTCCTGGTGAAGCCGAGCCAGTTCCTGCTGGTGAACAGAGCGTCTACGTCCAACCACGCCTTCAGCTTCGCCCTCGCTGCCAGCGCCGTCACAAAGTACTGTTTCTCCGAGATCTGAGGTCAGAGGCCGTTAGTGACCCTGAGGTCCAGAGTTCAACATTCAACGGGATCAAATGTAACATGTCAGCTCTCACCTTGAAAGCCTGACGGATGTTCAATGGACTGCTGTAGGTTCCCTGCAAACAAACACCAAATACTGGATTAATCAGTCTGGTTTGCCTAATCTGGTTGACCAAAACTGGTTTAACTCATCTGGTTTATCAAAGCTGGTTTAACTCATCTGGTTTATCAAAGCTGTTTTAACTAATCTGGTTTAACAAAGCTGTTTTAACTAATCTGGTTTAACAAAGCTGTTTTAACTATTCTGGTTTAACTAATCTGATTCAACAAAGCTAGTTTAAAAAAAAATCTACTATAATAAAGCTTTAATCAGTCCATCTTGCTTCATCTGACCTCCGGCTCACTGTAGTGGTAGAAGCAGCAGTAGTACAGTGTTGTGATCAGCGGCATGTTGAGGATTGAAGCTCTTCTGGGAAACTTCTGGAAAATTTCGACCTTCCCTCCACGCTCAGCCTGCCGATCAGTCGCCTAGCAACAGCACAGAAGGAAAACTGAGATTAAACTGGGATAAACCGAGCCTGAAGGTGGGTTTAACTGAGATCACAGAAAATTGTCTAAGTCAAGATGGAAAATGAGCAACTCTGATAAGTAAGCTGATACATCTTTTAGATGTTATTTGGACAAAACAAAAATTAAAATAAATTTCTGCATAGGCTCATGGAAGTTTGGCATGTTTCACCATTTTGTGATATTTTTGAAACCAAGCCACAGATTTATTTATAGTAAAACAGCCAACAGATAAATCACCACTAACAAGTAAGTGGATCATTAAATCAAAGACTGTTCAAATTGCAGAACTGGGGTTTGATTAATTAATTGACAAAATGATAGGACTTTAGTAAAGAATGAAACTAAAGCTGGTTAAAGGAAGATACATTTGAAATGAACCAGTTTCTGACCTCGATGATGATCTGTCTCTCCAGCAGCGTGTAGTGGTCCTGAACATGAGCAGAGTCCTCTGCAGAAAACGGAAGGCTGAAAAAAAAAAAAAAAAATTCAACTAATTATAAACAGCTCGCAGTAAAAAAATAAAAATCAACAGTAAACAAGTAGGAGTGAATCACCAATAAACTGTAAGCTACAGTCTAACTGTAACCAGATTCTCCTCGGGATTAATAAAGTATCTATCTATCTATCTATCTATCTATCTATCTATCTATCTATCTATCTATCTATCTATCTATCTATCTATCTATCTATCTATCTATCTATCTATCTATCTATCTATCTATCTATCTATCTATCTATCTATCTATCTATCTATCTATCTATAATCTAACTGCAGATCAGTCTAGTGTTCTGCAGGTGTCACTCACCTGAGGCAGCTCTTCAGGAAGTCCCGCCTCTTGTTTTCATCTGCAATGCTCAGGTGTTCTTTATACTGAAGCAGCTGTCACCATGGAAACAGACAGAAATTTACATCAGTATCCTGTTGGTCTTCATGTGTACAATTAGTGAGCAGTACTACTGTGTTCACAGTGTACTACTACTGTGTACTACATACCGCTACGTCCTCCGTCCTGCCCAGAGCTCTGAGGGACAGAAGAAGAAAACAAATGTAAACACACCAGATGAACTGTGATTCTGATGTGACCTAAACCACATACAGGTGTAGCAGGTGAACAAGTGTAGCAGGTAAACAGGTGTAACAGGTAAACAGGTGTAACAGGTAAACAGGTGTAACAGGTAAACAGGTGTGAGCAAACCTGAGCAGCTCCAGCAGCAGCCTCTGGTCTTTGGTCTCAGTCAGGTAGTGGATGAAATGTCTCAGAGCCGTTTGTCTGGACTCAAGCTCCCGAAACAAAACCTCTGAGGAGCAAAACACATGAACAGTCGGACACCAGAACATAGATAGTTCAGGATCAGACTTAATAGTCCAGGATCCAGTCCAATAGTCCAGGATCTAACAGTCCAGGATCAAGTCTAATAGTCCAAAATCAGGTCGAATAGTCCAGGTTCAGATCTAACAGTCAAAGATCTAGTCTAATAGTCCAAGATCAGGTCTAATAGTCCAAGATCAGGTGTGACAGTCCAGGATCAGGTCTAATAGTCCAGGTTCGGATCTAACAGTCAAAGATCAGGTCTAATAGTTCAGGATCAGGGCAGGAAACTCACCTTTACTTAGAGTCCTCTTTAAATAAATTAAAACCTGAAAAACAAACACTGTGCTCAGTTGTTGTTCATCGAGTTGTTAATAAAGTTTATACATTCATGCTATGATTCACATTGTAAATAAAGTTACAGCAGTGATGACGTTTCCATCGTGAGCGCTGACAGCAAAATCCAGCAGCAGGAGTTTGTCCTGCAGAGACCGGAACTTCTCCAGAGGTGCTGTCTGGAACACAAATACACAACATACTGCGGTGAAATACTGCACAGTACTGCAGAGACATGACCTGAAGTACTACAAGCACACAGGTGTGTTACCTTTCCTTGCTGAAGTCTTTGAATCGTCTCCTCAGGCGACCAATCACTGACATAATCCTGACATCACAAGACAAAGACATCATTATTAAAACACCAGAAAATAATAAAAAGACAGATAATCAGCATCAGATGACAGACTGTAATCAGATTATATACTGTAATCTGACTACCAGTCCTGCTGTTACCTTGTATTCAGATTTGGGTTTTCGGAGCTCAGGAGCATATAGTCTGATGGACGAGTCGCTAAGCGCTAAAACACAAAGACATGAGTCAGTCTTGAGGGTAAGCGTCATTCATTCATTCATTCACTCTCACTCTGTCATGACACTCACTGTCAGTGAAGCTCTGGAAGTTTCCTCCTTTAGTTTTCCCTGCAGAGAATCACAATAAAACTTCAGTCACACAATCAGGCTTCTCATCCAGTCTGAGTCGTGTGACTTCCACCTGTCTCACCCTTGAACAGAGAGCTCAGGGAGTATCCTGATTGGCTCTTGCTGAGCGACGGCGTGTCTGTGGGGATTTTGGGGAAGGCGGGCTCTCTGTCTGTCCTCTGATTGGACGCTGCTGTTTCTTTGACAGACCAGGAGATACCTGAGAACACAAGTATGGCAGCTTTCAGAACAGGCACCATCCTGCAACCAATCACAGCCCAGAATTCTCCACCGGTGTAAATGATAAGCACAGTAAAGGCGTCTTACTGCCGACTGGCTCTCCGCTCCAGCTGACCTTCTCCACATCATCTTCGTCATCGTCTTCCTCCACCAGCCGCTGAATGCTGTTCACTGCCTGCCTCGACTCTTTTAACTGACACAGGCATCAACATCTGAACGTCACATGATGCCACTGACACACCAAAACGTCACCCAGTGTTACTGACACACTTCAGCGTCATTCATTGTTACTAATGCTACTGAATGTCACACCTGAACGTCACTCAGTGTTACTGATGCACATCTGTCACAGGGTCAGTATTGTTATATCTACACAAAGTTTGGTCTGCCTCCCAGTGGTTGTGCGGAACCTTTGCTGGGGGCTCCTGTACCCCTACGTGCACTTTTGGCCGCTCCACGGCGCCCTATAAATGTGTTTTTCCCACCTTACCTCTCCCCTTTTGTTATGAGTTCAGAAAGAGAGGTAAGCGAGATTGTGCAGTTGTGATTTGTGTGTGTTAATGTCATGTAATTCAAGCTTATGAGTTCACGTTCCAATTCTGGTATGTGCATTGTTTGATTTCTGTAGGAGGCTAAGTTTGTAAGACGGACGTGCTTGTGTTTTTTTGTCTACTGGAAAGGTATGTGTTCCATCTTGCACTGTACGTCTGGTATATGTCCTCTGAATGTTTCCTGCCTTACGTGTCTTTTTGTTTTGTGTTCAGAAAGAGAGGAGCTCAAGTTTGTAAGACAGACGTACGTGTGTGTGTGTGTGTGTGTGTGTGTGTGTGTGTGTGTGTGTGTGTGTGTGTGTGTGTGTGTGTGTGCATGTGTGTTTGTCTACTGTAAAGAGAGAGTAAATGGAGATCGCCTTGAACAAGATCTATGTGTCGGCTGAATTCACAACGCAGAGAGAAGCCACCGGTTATACCTGAACATCACACCGGAACGTCACTCAGTGTTACTGATGCACCTGAACGTCACTCAGTGTTCAGTTCAGTGGGTCCAGGTGAGTGTCTGGGATCAGGTCTTACCCTGATTAACTCATCATCTTCATCATCAAAGGTGAACGCTTTGAACTTGGAGCTGTTCCAGTAGTCTTCCTCATCAGCCTTACTCTTCGTCATCTAGACAAACAGAGTTAAACACGTGTGAACTAACTTTATTCATACTGACAGCACAAGAACAGTCAGCAGTGACATGAAGGAAATGTCAGTGTAGAGACTCAGCAGCTGTTAGCTTCAACAGGCTACAGCACGCAGTTAATTGTTAGCTTCTAATTCTAAAACACAGATTTAATTGTACATTATTAAAGTGATAAACGTCCTGTCGTTGTATCTCCTTCTGATAACGATGAACTGTTGGTGTGTAGCTACACTGTGTTGTTTTGCTGATTAGCATGCTAGCATGCTAACAGAAACGCCCGTTTTTGACTCTTAATTTCACTCTCACAAACGGCGGGAACATTGACGTCACCACTCAGCCTGTAATCTGGAACAACAGCAGTCACTAACCGCTGAGTTTAAAATTGATAATTGATCAGAATCAATCAGCTGGGTTTACCTTCCCCTGCTGCAGCTCTTGTCCTTCCTCCTCTCTACGGAAGCTTGTGACTGCGCGGTGGCTGCTGGGAGTTGTAGTGAACATGTACTGCGGGCTGTGAATGGATTTCAACCTCAAAGCAGGTTTCTGAAAGCAGCAGGGAAACAGTTTTAATGAGTCAAAACTCGGTCAGATCTGAACATACAGACATGAAACACATCTGTTTAAATTCGGTGTGACTTCAACTTCATGTAGATATCATTATATTAGATGTCCGTCATGAAAAACCTTTATAAATCCATTTAGAAACCAAAGAAAAAGACTGTTAAGAACCTGCCTGAAAATCCACACGTTTTTGAGATTTTCATAAGTATCACACTGAACCAGTGACTGTTGTCTATGCATCCACGATACTCTGCAAACAGGAGCTGCTCACAGAGAATTCTGTTATTACATTTACAAAAGGCAAACACATGCAGGTTGAAAAACAGTTCTAGTTGTTTTTTCTGTTTCTGTTAAAGTTTATTTGCAAATAATTTGTTGAAAAAATACATGATAATATTTATAATTATGCACTCTAATGTGTTGTTGTTGTTGTTGTTGTTGTTGTTTTGATACTGCTCTTTCCCAGCTTGAGAACTGGAACCCAGTGAGAGTGTCAGGAGACATCTGCGAGTCCGGATGCAATTACAAAGTTAGATCAGAAAGAAAAAAAAAGTTTAATAGAGTGCTATTGTCGACACACAGACTTTGTCTATAAATTCTATGGTTATGATTCAGTTTTTGCTGTTTTGATTGCTGGCATAGATTAGATCAGACTGCATAGATGATCAGGGCAGAAACACAATGAACAAGCAGATATTTCTCAGATTCTTGCCATTTTATTGATGTCCTGCCTCCTGCGTGTGTGCTGTTTTACTTTGAAAGTCTTCAGAGGAGGTGGATGGTTCATATTTCAGCTGCTGTCAGTGGAGGAGATTCACTCAGACTTTCAGGAGACTCACAGTGAGTTTAATACAGCAGGAGTTCCTCTAAGTTAACCTGTATTACTGCAGCACAACATACTAAACTTCAGCCTGTGTTAATCAGTAATCAGTAAACAGCGATCAGTAATCAGCGATGGCTAAATGGGGTGAAGGAGATCCTCGATGGATTGTAGAGGAGAGAGCTGATGCCACCAACGTCAACAACTGGCACTGGTCTGTTTATTATTATTATTATTATTATTATTATTATTATTATTATTGAAAACTTAATAATCCAGAATGAAACTTAATTATTAATTATTATGTTGTTGTCATAGAACCTGCAGATTCTCTGGATGTTCTCTTACATTGCCTCTGAACTGATTTCAGACATGACAGAAGAACTGCACTTTCCTGTAGATCATGTAACACATTGATGTTTATCAGAAAGTTTTTAAAAACATGTTTTTACCGCACTGACCTGACCTACTACTCTTTACTGTGTCACCTCTGAACAGTGTGTGTTTAAACTGAAATCCTCAATAATATGACATGTGGGAGGTGTAGCTTTTCACAGGTCTGCAGGTAGCTGTTACCGGGCTTGTTCGCATGGTAACAACAATGTCCAAACTCCCTGAAGTTTAGTATTTGTGTTATTAATGTTCTGATTGATCAGAGTCTGCTGAAGTCTAACAGAAGAAGAAGTATCCTCCAGATCATTCTGGAGGATCTATGTGTGATATTTTGGGACAAGTTATTCATGTGAGTGTGTGTGTGTGTGTGTGTGTGTGTGTGTGTGTGTGTGTGTGTGTGTGTGTGTGTGTGTGTGTGTGTGTGTGTGTGTGTGTGTGTGTGTGTGTGCGTGCGTGCGTGCGTGTGTGTGTGTTATATGACCCAGCAGCTGGTTCAGCACATGTACAGATATTTTTAAAATCTGTGATGTCAGAGGTGGGCGTGGCTACACTGTTCAGTAACAGCTGGTGGAGAAGTGAATACAGCTGAGTGGCTCAAACATCAAACTTTCTCCCCCCTCCTCTCTCTCTCTCCTTCCCATCAGGACGGAGCGTGATGTCTCTAGCTGGTCCTCAGAACACCTCCGTCAGCTGCTCCTCAGTGTTCGGGTGGAGGGACCAGAGGGAGTCTGTCAGGTGACTGACATCAACAAACTGGATGGAGAGGCTTCGATCAACAACCGCAAAGGAAAACTCTTCTTCTTCTACGAGTGGCAGCTGAGGGCCAATTGGCTGGGTCAGTGATGTCACACTACTGACATACACAGCATCCATCCAGCCATCCATCCATCCATCCATCCATCCATCTATCATGTCATTCCGCCACTCATCTATCCATCCACTCATGCATCATTCATTCATCCATCCTTCATTCATCCATACATCCAACATACAACTCCACCTCTTGCACTAGCTCCAGTTGCTTCTCCACCAGAAAGGAGACATTTCACATCCCTAGATCCAGTCTATCATACAACATGTCGGTGGGTCGAAGGGCCAGCTTCTGCCATATCACTGGACTCCAATGGGGGCTGTGGGTCCATGGGGCCCCATGTTGGTTCTTTAAGCTCCACATGAGCCAAGACTCAGCCTGCTGTTGAGTCCAAAGTCTATCTATTATGCACTGGTCTTCACAGAGACCGAGACAGTTTGAACAATACTTGCTTAGTGAATTGATTTACCTTCTGGGCACTGGTGTCATGCAGGTGGCTCTAGTCTTCTTCTGTGGTGCTGACTGTTTCTAGTTTCCTGTCTGCAGGTACAGCCAGCAGTGGAGTGAAGTACAGAGGAACTGTTGACGTGTCAAACCTGTCTGATGAGAACGACGAGGACGATCTGGATGTGAGTCAGATTCCTGATCACACATGGATCAACCTATTGAAGACTGTTTTGATGATCATACCGATCATCCTGTTCCCTCACAGATCTCAGTCTCTCTGTGTAAGGACCAGCCCAGCACGCCCCTCCTGGACCTCATGAAAAGGGCTGGGATCAAGGAGGTCCGCAGGGCTCTGGGCGAGTATGTCCGCCAACTCAAATCAGGTCTGCTGTCTAGAGTGTATCAAGACCAGCCAATCTGAAATGAGTATAATGATCCCTGTCCTAACTTTGACATCTGGCCTCACAGAATTCAGTCAGGGGATGATCCTTCCAACTACTGATGGACCAAAGCAGCCTCCACCTGAAACCACCAAGAAGAACCAGGTGAAGACCAACAAAACCCAGGTAGAACCCACCTCTGGTTCTGACCCAGCTCCTGTTAAAACTGAGTGGACAGGACCTTTGACCTCCCTATGCTCCCCTATAGATCAGCGCCACCACCAAGTGCACCTCAAGCCCCAGCCCTAAGAGCTCTCCTGGCCCTGCTCCTTGTCCCACAGGTGTTCATATTCCAACCTGCAGCTTTAACCTGAGGGAAACTTTCCAGACATCCGCTGATGAACTCTACAGGACCTTCATCAACCAGGAGGTACCCAGTGCAGAAAGACCAAGCTGAAACCAGGACAGACTGAAACAGAGTAGAACACACCAGGCTGAAATCAGCACAGACCACATAAGACAGAACAAGTTGACACTAGGCTCAAACAAGGACAGATTGCATCACAAGAAACATTGACCTCAAACTGACCAAAAACCAGACCGCATTCAGTACAACTCACAGCCAATGATGGAAACCAGACTCAATCTAGGCCAAAACAAAATCACACATACCACAGTACAAACCATCATATAGGCCACAACTCCAGATTCTGCAAACCAACAGCAGACCACATCAAGAAGTATGGATAGTCCAGTATAATAGTACAGTATAACTGCTGCAGATAGTACTGCAGTAGTATCACTGTAGTGTTCTTGCAGTTTTGTAGTACCATGCTTTGTGGCATAATGCTGTAATAAGGCAGAAGTACTGAAGGCCCTCTCTGTCTCCTTAGTACTGTAGTAGTATTGCAGCTGTACTGTTAACTCTCTATTTACAGTTCGTGCAGGTGTTTACGCGCTCTGTGGCCGTGGTTGATGGTCGGCGTGGAGGGAAATTCCAACTACTGGACGGAAGTGTCAGCGGAGAGTTCACACAGCTGGTGAGGTCACAGCTGCTCAGCCAACAGCCAATCAGATGTCAGGAGGTTTACGTCATCATGGTAACTAAACTGTCGCTCCTCCCTGCAGGTACCAGACCAGAGGATTGAAATGAGGTGGCGGTTCAAGACATGGCCCAGTGGTGAGCCTTCCTGTTATGATGCTGTGACGTGTTTGAGTGTTTTTAGCGTTTCCGCTGCCCTCGGCTGCTTTCAGAGACACTGCAGTGTCTGAGTTGTCTGGTCTCTCCTTCAGAGCACTACGCCACTGTCAGTCTGGAGTTGCAGGACCGAGGAGATGAGACAGAGCTGAAGATGGAGTGTCATGGAGTCCCTGCAGGGGAGGAGGATTCCACCAGGGAGGGCTGGACCCGGTTCTACTTTCAGGCCATCAAACAGACATTTGGATACTGAGATCCAACATGGAGAGACTCTGAGATACTTAAACCTGGAGCTTGTCTGACAAGTTGAAAGGATGAGTGGCGGTCAGGATGAGACTTAGATGACAGAATAAACTCTCTGAAAGGAGCATTCCAACATTTCTCAACATCTCCAACAGTCCTGCTCTCCTAAGGAAGGAGTCATATTTCTGTTAGACCTCACAGATTTAAATGGACAGTGCAGCATTTAATAGGTCCTGCTCTTCTTTGTGTTCTCCAAGATCATATATTTCAGGTGGATCAGTTTCCAATAAAGTGTTAGGCCTGGCATCTGGTTAGCCTAGCTTAGCACAAGACTGGAAACAGTGAGAAGTGTGAAATCCAGCTCCACCTAAACAGAACCAAGCACAAGATTTTTCAAAAACGTTGTAAATGTTTCTTTAAGGTTTGACAGGTTCTCTGTGACCGAATCACTGTGTGAATAAATGACTGATTTTTGTTGTTCGTCTGCTTGTTCTTATTAGAATACAGATGTCTCTGGACCAACGTGGTGTCTGTTAAAGGAACAGTCCAACATATTTTTCATGTTCTTTCTGAGGGATTACCAGATGAGTGTCAACCTGTCAGGTGGAAACCACATTTTGTGGTATTGCGACAACTATTTACTGTCACTGAACTAATCTTCCCACAATTTCTGTGCAGCTTCTACAGTGAAGAGTGATTCAGTCAGATTGCAGGTTTGGCAGGTTAACAAGTAATAGTTCCATCTATTCATTGATTTCCTCTCCAGGGTTTCCTCTACATTCATTGCGCCGCTGCTGAATGAATATATTATAAGTTTTTTAGTAAAGGTCATTGTTTTTTTTTTTTTCCAAGATGCTTCAAGCACCCAGGCACCAGGTCAGAGAGTCAGAGGAGTGTCATCTTGGAAAATAGGGCAGCGACTTACCAGAGAAAAGTTATTAGCTTAAGATAACTCATAATAGATTTTACAAGTTAAATAGATATTCGCATAATATTGATGTCCAGCTAACGTTACGCAACATATCGGTAGCTTTAGTTAATTGGGCCCTGTGCCAACTCAGTGTCGCTAACATGAGTAAACTATTGATAGCATTAAGCTAATATCTACACACCATGATGTAACTGCTGACTGAGTTCAGCAGCTGGACAGAAACTTGAGTTGGTCTCTGACATTTTTCAAATCTCTCTCAGAAAGAAATTGAACAAATGAATTGTTCCTTTAAGAACCAGCACCTTCCAGATTTTTGCAGCTCTGTCAACTCTATGCTTCCTCTTTCAGTTCAGTTTAATTTCTAAAGCACAAAAGCTATAGTGTTTCTGAGGTTTCAGATTGATATGCTTTTTCCCCAGCAGAAATCCTAACTGACATGACCTTTTCATTTTCAAAAAACAGAGACCCAATCTGAACAAACAAAAATGGAGCCTGAATGTCATCAGTCAGTTCCGTCAAATGACAAGCAGCTGCAGTAAACATTAATAAAATAATAATGACGATGATGAAAGAACATTCTTGGTTTCCAAACTTTGAAAACAAATTCATACAAAAAGCTGTCAGTTTTGTCTGTAAAATATGTCAAAGAAAGAAGATGAAACTGAGCTCAAGTCCACTTCAGCCGCAGACCTGTGGCCATGAAATACCATCATACTGACCTCATTAGGCATAGCATTTGGTCTGACTTTGGTCTAAGATGCTGATCCTATTCTTTAGGTTCTGAGGCAACCAGAAGAACAACGTCTTTTAATTTTCAGTTTCTTTATTGTGAAGGAATGTTTTTGTTTGTCTTGACATTGTCTGTTTACACATCTCATATAAGTTCAGTTAAAATACACTAAAATACATCAACAACATGAGAAACAAGTTCACACATACACACACACACACACACACACACACACACACACACACACACACACACACACACACACACACACACACACACACACACACACACACACACACACACACACACACACACACACACACACACACACACACACACACACACACACACACACACACACACAAAGACATTAAACCAATAATTAATAAAAGTTTCTTCTGGTTTCATGTCGATACAAAAATACACAAACATCTAAAAGCTACAACATCTCTTTACAATATGAACAGCAGGAGCTCAGATCAATAAAATGATCAAAGTACAAATAAAAAACACAACAGTTTCAGCAAAAATTAAAAAAAGCATCAAAATCAAATGTGCAGAGATGCCTTTTAATCAGTGATTATTTAACTCATTTCACTGATGACTGGTATTTGTTACTGATTTGTGTGAAATTTATCTGCTTAAGCTGCCTCAGATCTTCAGCCTGGACGGACTTCATTCACTGGAGGTCAAAGGCGAACTGTGTGACGCTAAAAGACTTCTTCCTCCTCTGCGTCACAGCCATAATCTAAATAAAAGTAATCAGGTAATTAATCAATCAGACAGTCAAACAATCAATCAGCAGATTTACTGTAATATTTTGTATCACTGTATATATGATTTCAGAATAAAAGCCTGAACTGACCTCCTACGAGCTGCAGAGCGCTGACACATTCCTCCTCCACCTCCTCTTCCTCGTCCTCCTCTTCCATAGGGAGCGGAGCAGCAGGAGGGTCGGCGCTGGGTTCTTGTTCTGGCTCAGGAGTCGGTTCAGCTGCAGCCTCTGTTGTTGCTTCTGTTTCCACCGTGACAGTGACTTCAGCCTGAAATGCAACAGGTTTAAGATCAGGTGTGACAGATGGCAAAGATGAGGTCAGGCGTAAGTGTGGCTGCTCACCTGAGGAGATGTCTTCTTTTTCTTTGGTGTGGAGGAAATGAGACGGCGGAACCTGAAACAAAAGCAGATAATGAAACATCAGAAAAACATTAAAGACTGCGGCTATGATTGGACATTTTTGAATACAAGTTTTTGACTACAGACTACAAATAATTATTAACAGGGAGTACCTCTTCCGCATGATGCTGGCGTTAGCAGCGAGGTCTCGGTTAGTCTCACTGCTCTTCCTGCGGCGACGGCGGTTGAGTCGTTTCCGTGTGGTGGTAACATCAGGGGGGTCAGAGGTGGACCTGCTTGGACTTCCTGTCCCTCTGTTCAGGTCTCTGAGGACGTCGTAGTTGATCTTACTGGAGATCTTCTTCTTCTCCAACATCTTCTCGATTGCCTCACCTGCTGTCGATGCCATAATCTGTTCCCGCTTCTTATACTTCTTCTTCTTCTGAAAACGCAAAAAGCACAGAGGGACGTCAGGTTGGGGGAGGATCTGGCAGTTCTGTAGTCCATCTTTAACTGAGCCCCTTGACTTCAGGTTGGGAAACCCTGTGCTTCACTCACCTTCTCCTTGTAAGTCCCCTGTTCCTTCTCTTTGTTTATCCTCTCTTCTTTCTCTGTAAACACAAACATGATACTTCAGCCACCTGAATTCAAATCCATCATCACAGTCAACATGGACTCTTATCAACCTAAACCTAAGCGATGGACTGAAATATTGATTGATTAATGATGGTGATGATGATGATGTGGTTGGTGTACTGATGATGATGATGAAAATGAAGACCCTGACCTTTCTGCTCCTTGAGGTATTCTGCGTTCTGCTTCATCCACAGCTCTGTCTTCACCTCAACCTCCTTAGCATTCAGGATGTACTGAAGAACATAGAGCGAGCCAATGAGAGATAAAACGTTATAACTTGTACACAAATCAATTCAATTGATTCAATTCAATTTTATTTATATAGCGCCAATTACAGGTCAAATTGTCTCAAGAGGCTTTACAGAACCCATGTGCCTGAACCCCCAGAGCAAGCCCTTAGGCGACACACAACCTTTCAAAGTCTAATGTTCCTTATAAAGGCTGCCTTGACACAAATGGCAGTTTATTTCTACAGACATAACACTGGTAACGGGGTAGAAAAAAGAAACTCTAAAAATTTCCCAGTTAGATTCACTTGCGTCTTCATTTTCATGTGAAAAACATCACTTCTTCCTGCTTCCTTGTTGACAAAAAATACACCAACATCTGGCTCATGTATGAGCAGGTCAGCTCTCTGTATGACGCCGGCCAAGTGAAATCTGTGTTGAACTCACCTTTTCAATCTCCTGATCATCGATACCATCCAGGTCCAGCTCTCCACCCTCTGACTGGTCACCTGAAAAAACAACACAAACAGACAACAGGTTAGTGTGCTAAAGTGACTCTGCTTAAAAAAACAACAGCACATTTTTCTGACTCCACGACGATGTAACAATGATAATTGTTCTCACCATCTGGTTTCTCGCCTGTCTCTGAATCATCGACTGTCTGGAAGGTCTGCTGGAGACTCAGGCTAGCAGCGCTTGGCAGCTTTCCCAGGATGACGGCCAGAGGGGCAGCCTGACGGTGTGACCCCACCCCCTTGTTTTCTAGCCCCGCCTCCCGCTCACAGTCGTCTGTCTTCTTGCCCAGCCCCTCCTCCTCCTCCTGGATCACCTGACACAGGAAGTCCTGGGTCAGGTGCTGGGTGGCAGCTTGGAGCTCAGCATCTTCGGCCTCTGTTTGCTCAGGTTCTGATGCAGAGGACAAAACCTCATTATCTTCGGGGTCTGAAAAACAAAAATTTAAGAGCTGTGGGATTTTTGTTTCGTGAATTTGTTCAAACAGAGTCAGCTGATGCATGACAAGTGGACTGACTGATTTCTTTGGTGTAGGCAGCGTAGATTCCTCTCAGTTGGGGTCGACTCTTCTCCAGTTCAGTTTCAATCTCGTCTTTGTAGCAGCTGATCTCTCCTGATGGGACCAGAATGAAAAGGTTCAGTACTTTAAAATATCCCAAGAAAACTGTTGGTTTTCTTGCTATTGTCCTGAAAGATTTCTTAAGTTTCTCAGTAATCTCTAGTAACTTACCTTCGACCTCATCCAGCTTCTTGGCCAGCTCCTGTTCAAGCTGCAGATGAGAAGGAGAGGAGGTTACTTAATTGGTTTACTCACTGATGATAATTTACACGTTGCAGCCAATCAAAGACTGACTGATCTATCTGCTGCAGCCAATCAGAGACTCATGACTCTACCTGCTGCAGCCAATCAGAGACTGTTGGATCTACCTGCTGGAGCCAATCAGAGACTGATGGATCGACATGCTGCAGCCAATCAGTCAGAGAGATCTACCTGTGCAGCAAGTATAAATCTACCTGCTGCAGCCAATCAGGAACAGATAGATATACTTGCTGACAGCCAATCAGTACCACGAGGATCTAACTGCTGCAACCAATCAAAGACTGAGGGATCCATCTGCTGCAGGGAATCAAACAGACAAATCTACCTGCTGCATCTTGGCTTTGTGCTGTGAGGCGGTGAAGGAGGGAGGATCACACTCCTGCTCCAGATCTACTCTCATGAACTCATCGATGGTCAGCTGACTGGTAGGTGTGTCCTCAAACTCTGTTAACCTGCAAGGAGGGAGAGAAGATGCTGACAAACTGTGATCTACTGTCATCTACGGGGATCTACTTCACATCTCACCTCTTCCTCAGAGTGGTCTGGCAAACCTTCACCACACTGATCACATCTTTGACTGAACGACGAAACTTGTGCATCCGAGCCGCTACCAGGAGAGCTGAGAAGGAGGAGATTTATTGCTTTCATCATGTAAACAATCCCTTGTGTTTACATGTTTGTTGTTGCCATAGTGACTGTCTCCATTTTGTACCTGCTCCACAGAGGCCAGAGGGTCGGCGTCCTGTGTGCATCCAGTCCCTCTTCATCCTCTGAACGAGGCGAAGAGCCGTCATGGAAACCTCATGAGTCTTCAACCCAAACTCCAACATGTGAGCAAAACGGGGAATGTACAGGCAGGGATCTGAAGAAGAGGAAGAAAGAGGAAGACATGCTTTAATGGTTTTGTGACATATAGAACAAAACTATAAAAGCAGCATGTAATATTCAGTCCATTTTTAAACATAGGGGAATATAAACTGTTCCATCACACAACACCTCTACAACCAAATGGGCATAATGAAACAACTCAGCACTATATTGGCAATGATAATGGGAAGATTGAGACTGGGGTCATAGACCAAAAATCACAAATCAGCAATGAGTGTGTCCACCATTTTCTCCACATAGTGCTACACATATGCGGCGCCTAGACTGTGTCCGTCTACAGCTTCCTCAAACTACGTCTTTGACTACAAATAGTGGGACATTTAAGTTCCTCACTTCAACTCTACTTAACATATCAGCATCAAGCAACAGCCCATTCTTGTATTTCTCATGTCATCTGTGGCATCGTGTTATTTAAATAAAGCTGCATTTTAGGGTGGCCTTTAACAGTCACTGGTCAATGGAGCGTCTGTGTACTGGACATCTGTTCATTGTCATTTAAAGCCAACATAATGAGGGTGTCAATTAACTCAGCAGTTGAGATTTGTCACCAGATGAACATCTCAAAGGCTTTTTCTACACATTTGGCTAAATTGAACCCTTTTCTAACTCTTACAGTAGAAATGAGATATTAAACTTTTCCTCAAACCCAGGAAAGGCTATTTGAATGCCGTGTTTAAATTAATGTCCAGTATAATTTAAATAATTAATTACAGTTATCTGTTGCTGTCTTGTACTTAGAAATCATATGAAATATACAAACATAGATAACACATTGACACAGTTCAGGTGTGCAGTTGTTGCGTTTCCTGCTCTCTGTCGCCATCTTGCGGAGCGTCTCGGTGACGAAGGCGGAAGCAGCAGCGGGATGTAAAATGGCGTCAGGAGACAAACAGCAGCTCGGTCGGACAGATTCTAACATTCACAGCGGAACGGACGGTCGGCGGGAGTCTGACAGGTAAACCACACAACCCACACTCTGTGACACCCTCGAACCGGCACGGTTCGGTGTGCTTAACAAGGCGTTGCACAGACAGTGATGGTGAGGATTATCGGTAAGAGGCAAACAACAACAACAGCATCAACATGGCTGTAATAGTAACGCACCGGCTGGTGACGGTATCCTGAGTTTTTTCCGGGCTTATTATTGATTATTGATAAGTGAGTGCTGCAGCAGTGAGCAGCTCTCACATAGTGTCGGTGTGTGTTTTCAGAACCGGAGCTGCACAGTGAGTCTTTACTGGGCTTCCAGTCCGAACTGATACCAGTGATCTGGGTCTGTTTAGTGTGGAGAGGAACACAAACAGCTGCAGGATTCAGTCTGAATGTGACCTCAGACTGATGGATGTGACATGAGAACACCTGCAGGGCCGGTTTGACCTCCCGAGGAGCCTCAGAGCTCCAAAGTGCAGCTGGGCCCCTGCTGATCTCTGTTGTACATGTCAGGTTCATTAAGTCTTCAGACATGTTAATTAAACCTTTAGTTCACAGCTGCATCTCACACTGTCAGAATGGATTTTTAACCAGGTTGCATAAACAGAACAAAGCTGCAGAAAAGGGGTTGAACAGTTAATCAGTTGCAAATCAAAATCGGCAACAATGCAGTTAGCAAATCGCATAGGTTGGAATTTAGGATACATGATATGTAGCATTTCTGACACAGGGTTTAAAATGTCTTATCAGTAGATTTACAAATGGATGCCATCCTCCTTGTGTTACAGTCACTATTTAGATGTTGTCGTATGTGGTAATGCGCCGTCACATGTTTTAAATCTGTTACACAGTAAATACTGAACTGAAGCAGGACTTTTTTTTTTTTATAAATGTATATTGCAAATCAGATTGCAACAGCTGGCAGAAGAATTCCAATTAGATGTTTCCCCTAAAATCATTCAGTTATATTGCAGACACTCCAGTGAAGATGGACGAAGTATAAATAAATCAGAATCTGCGTTTGCTTCTAATGTCTGAAGCTAAAAAATTTAGCTTCCAAGGCAATAAATATTGTTTATATTAATGCCTGCTGAAACACAACAGATGTATAAGTGTGTTTATGTATTTATTAGTTTAAACCGAGTTTGTACGTTATTTTTAGTTTGTCTTTTGGTTTGTGTATTTGTTTTTTTGTTCAGACTGCAGTTCCATCCAGACAGCAGGACCAGCTGCTGCTCTCTGATAATCTGGATTATAATTCTCTGATTCTCTCTATCAGTAAGCTGCCATGCTGTGAGGTGGTGACTCTGCCCACTCTGTGAGGAAGAGGAGCAGCAGGAAGAGGAGGAGGAGGAGGAGGAGGAGATGGCGGCTGAACTTTTCTCCACCAGCCTCCCTCACAGTGAGGAGGTGGAGGTGCTGGACGTGAAGAAGAGCTTCATCCAGCTGAGCAAACCGGAACCAACAAATGAACACGGTGACGAGCGGGACGCCGTTCAGCCGTTCAACAGCAAAGACAACAACGCAGAGGACAGAGACAGCTGGCAGGCAGCGCACCCCACCCTCAGAGAGAGGTAAATAACAACCACAACAGTAACGCAACATCTGTCCCCACTCTTACGCCTCGTTTCTACATAGTTTTGCTTCATGTTCGTAAATCTGCATATATGCAGTCTGCGGCCCTTTATATTCAATGTGAGGAAATGCATATCATTACTAACGGATGGCGATCAGTTTCTACCATCCAGTTTTTTGGAATATGTTCATGTCAAACCAGCTAAATGAGTTTCTTTTCAAATTACACATTTACATGATTTGACTGTCAAAGTAAAACAACTGAATAGCCTCTTAGCTGATTAATTTTTCAAACTTCCTGGTGCACACTGTTCGGTCTCTGTAATCTACTGCAAAAGTTACAATTTTTCAACATAATTGATGTAGATTCTGAGCTGGAATAAAATGGAAGGAGGAGTTTTGTAGGCACACTGAAGTTTACAGAAACTCTCTTAGGAATGAATAGAGTTCTGGTAGATTCGTATACGAGCAAAGAACTATGTGGAAATAAGGCGTCAAAGAGGCAAATAACAAAAACAATAATAATACCTCTGTCCCAACTCTCAGAAAGAGAACAACTGTTCCTACCATCAGAGACAGGTAAATAACAACAACTGTCTGCACCTTCAAAGAGATGTAAATAAGAATAACATAATTGTCCTGATGTTAGAGAGAGGTAATTAACAACAACACACCACGGTCACTGAAAGGTAAATACAATAACAACTAGAAAAGCACTCAGAGAGCACAGTACTCCGCCAAGGCTGCTCAGCTGACATATCATTTCCGACGGATGAAATTTTTAATAAAAATTGACTTTGCGCTGAGCACAGGCATGTGTTATGCATGTGAATGTTGTGTATGGGTACTGAATTGCGTGTATACTCTTATAGTGGTCTGTTGATCAGTTTATCACTTTTGGCAAGCCTTTGTTTTGCTAGTGTTAAAATAACCGTTCCCTCCATGCTTTTATTTTGAAGGCGTATTTTTAATGTTACGGGCTTTTATTTTGTCACCATTCCAGCGGCACAGGAAGTGTTTATCTAAGAAACGGTTTCTTGACATGACGAAGACGCTGCCGAAAAGTCCGAAAACTCATGTAAGGATGAAAGAAAATGGTTCCACGCTGTTGCTGTCTAGCAAAGGATGTGTCTAAACTTAGAAGCAGCTGGAATGGAGACAAGCTCTTACGGTGTTTCCTGAAGAAAGGAGTGAAGGACAGAAAGGTGAATTTGTGGTCAAAATAAGGCTGACGGCTGAATGTAAATAAAGGCTTTGTGAAACGTCAGGACCTTTACCATTGTCTGGCTGGGGTTTGCTACATCACGTGACCTAAACATGTAGCGGGTGGCAGGAATTGATGGGACTCAGAAACACCCCAAAATTTAATTATTTGTTCCTTGTATGATTTCCAACTGATAAATTTCAGTCAGTTTGTAGTGTGATCGCAATCATGTGATCGTCAGCAGGTAACTGACACAGTGTTCACGTCATGGTTACAGCGACGCATGCCAGCAGCTATATCTGGCAATGGGAAATCCTTAACAAAGCCGTGAATCCAGACTATAAGCCGCATCACTGTGAAAATTTAGTGAGGTGGTCCTTGTGTCATTTCTGACCTTCCCTGAAAATTTCATCCAAATCTGTTAGTCCATTTTTGAGTAATGTTTCACACAGACGGACGGACAGACAGACTCACAAACGTATGTCGATCATCACATAACTCCGCCGTTCCTTGGCGGAGTAACAACACAATTACATCCCTCTCTGTCAGTAAAGTGGGGACAGACAAGTCAAATTTGTTTATTTTTTAGTTTGTTTATTTTGAAACTGATAAATAAAACTGACTGAAGGCTTTGTTTTTTGATGACGTCGTGCTATATATTTGCAGGAACGCTCTAATGTTCAACAACGAACAGATGGCTGATGTCCACTTTGTCGTCGGTCCTCCAGGAGAGACTCAGACAGTTCCTGCTCATAAGGTACACAACCTCGTCCACACTTAGGGTCAGTCCACCCACTGTCTAATTTTGAAAAATGTAATTAAGTGTGCAAGACTACATGTGCGAGGAAGGGTGCCCGAGGCCAAAGAAGGTGGAAAGCGACACAGAATCTGACATTAGCACGGTGGAGGACCTTGGTGGTCCTGAACTGTTGGCTGTGGCCCCAGCTATCCCTGAAGCTGGAGCTCTTGTGAGACCTAGCCACCCTGAATTCAGTGGGTGTCAGCACTTTATGTCTGTTTGCGTCTGTCCTACTATATGTGCTCACATATGGTGCATTTTAATACAGCCAAATTCCCAATTAAACTGTTCTCATTTAGACAACGAAAGACAAGGAAATGAGCAAAAAATAGTGACTGAATGAGCCGTTTCCAAGCTGCCACTATGCACCGCTAAAATACTGATTTTATAACCACAACGTCATCTAAAAAACTTCTCATCAGCATGAGTTAAAGACAACAGCCGTGCTGTGAATTTGCCGATGTTTACATGCAGAGTTGTTGCTCAGACAGAGAAAGGTAAAAGCCACAGAATGTCCTGGTCCCTCACATCCATTGACGTCTATGCCGGCTGCTGTGCTGTTGACTGTGTCATTCTGCTACTCATTTAACAGAGCAGATTTGCTGCTTTCACAGACTCCCACTCAAGGATGGAGGCTGGAGGAGCCAGGCCACCCACGTCAGATTTGACATTAACATTCTTTTTTAGATGAATTTCATCATGTAGAGAAGTTCCAACTGTCAGCATTGGGTTTGAAAGGTTGGGGATGATTTCTAACGGCAGATGGTGTGCTGACCCATTTTCAACCCATTAGATGCAGTTTTTTAGTAACAATTTTAGCTTACAGATAAAACAAAGAACAAAGTGTGCAGTACCTCTTTTAGTTCATTGGACCCTGCAATATTGTAAAAGTGTAGGCCAAATACTTTTAATTGGACCACTACATTTCATATTTTTTGTGATTCCTTTTTCTAACTGTATTGGGCCGAAGTTGGAACCTATTTGAACCCTAAACAAATGTTGCCGTTCATGTTCTTTTTGGAGATGTGTGTTTTTTTTTTGTCAAAGTGGAATTTTCCATGTGCAGCTTTAGTCCCCTCAGTTGCCACTGATTCTGAGATTCACCTTCATCCTTTTTAATTCTAAGTAGTCCTGTACAGACTCCCTTTTCTGCCCTTTATAGTTTCCTCCTGTTGTGTCCTCTGGTAAAGATTATTTGTGATTTGATTCCTGTCTGTGTTGCAGTACGTCTTGGCGGTGGGCAGCTCGGTGTTTGGAGCCATGTTTTATGGAGATTTGGCAGAGGGACAGTCTGAGATCATCATCCCAGACGTAGAACCAGCTGCTTTCCTCATCCTGTTAAAGTGAGTCTAGTCTGAGTCCAGACTAAACACCAAGTTGAGACCATGTTCCACACTTTGTGTTTTAGGTCACTCTGGACTTCAAACACAAGTCCACAAGCGCTATTGGGAGTGACTAACGTTGTAGCATGCTAGTGAGTAATCACCAAGCTTCAGGCATCATCTACTTCATTGACAGCTAGCCTTCACTATGTCCCTTCTTATTGTGTCCAAATCTTTCACACTACAGGAAATCCAGGCCAGTTTATCTTCTTGGTCTGAACAGAAGTTTGATCCAGACTGTTTTGGTTATGTGAGGGGTTTACAGATCCAGTGTGAAACCTCCTGAACTGTAGATGTAGTGGGACCATCCCGATAATATCAAACATGTCTGATATTTACAAGTTAAAATCTGCATTTTATATTCATCATGCTATGTTTACCAAGCAACGATAGGCGTTTTAGCACTTGAGACCAATGGTAGATACAGATAGTAAAACTGTGAAAATCTCACTTCCAGTTCTTGCTGATGAACAGACAAACCATCCTGACCTGATTTCAACCTGATTTCATAATGTGTTGGGATTTTAAAACATCATATGTTAACTGAATGTGTCGTGCTAAAGGGCACAGTGGAATTGGGACTGACCCACCAACTTTATGTTCTGTTCCACTTGGAACGACAGTTGTTCTTCTAGTAATCCTCAACTATATGTCAAAGTCCTTGAGTCACAGTTTACTACAAAAAAAAAAACTGAACCTCTTTAATCTACGTAAATTAAGTTTCAGGGAAAAATTAAAAACAAATGACTAAACATGACCCAGACTCCACCCCAGAGTACTGGTGCCACATGATAATAACCAATCCTGATGTTCCTGCTAACATTTCCATTGTGTTTACAATTTTAAGAGATAATTCCCTGATTGGACTCCAGGCTGTTATTAGAAAAGACCCAATGACAGTCCACTTTAAATTCACACTGCATGTTGTCCTGTGTCTCGGATGTCTCAGGCTCTTGACACATCCTGATCCTGCTGTGTGCTCTGTCTCAGGTACATGTACAGTGATGAGATAGAGCTGGAGGCTGACACTGTGCTCGCCACGCTCTACGCTGCTAAGAAGTACATCGTCCCTGCCCTGGCAAAGGCTTGCGTCACCTTCCTGGAGACAAGCTTGGAGGCAAAGAATGCCTGTGTCCTGCTGTCTCAGAGCCGGTTATTTGAGGAGCCCGAACTGACGCAGCGCTGCTGGGAGGTGATTGATGCTCAGGCTGAGCTTGCTCTGCGGTCTGAGGGCTTTTGTGAGATTGACCTGCCCACGCTGGAGATCATCCTACAGAGAGAGACACTGAACATTCGCGAGATTGTAGTGTTTCAGGCGGTGCTGAGCTGGGCAGCGGCTGAGTGTGGGCGGCAGGGCCTGACGGTGACCCCCAGGAACCAGCGGACAGTGCTGGGTAAGGCTCTATACCTGGTCCGAATCCCCTCCATGACGCTGCAGGAGTTTGCAGACGGGGTGGCGCAGTCAGACGTGCTCACGCTGAAAGAGACCCACAATGTCTTCCTATGGTTCACCGCCACCAACAAACCCAGACTGGAGTTCCCTGTGGTGAAGCGGACTGGTTTGGTGCCGCAGAGGTGCCACCGTTTCCAGTCTTCTGCCTACCGCAGCAACCAGTGGCGCTACAGGGGCCGCTGTGACAGCATCCAGTTTGCAGTGGACCGGAGGATCTTCATAGCTGGGCTCGGTCTGTACGGGTCCAGTGGCGGGAAGGCTGAGTACAGCGTGAAAATCGAACTGAAGAGGCAGGGAACCGTTCTGGCCCAGAACCTCACTAAGTTCCTGTCAGACGGATCAAGCAGCACCTTCCCCGTGTGGTTTGAACACCCGGTTCAGGTGGAACAGGACACCTTCTACACAGTCAGCACGGTCCTGGACGGAAATGAGCTGAGTTACTTTGGCCAGGAGGGGATGACCGAGGTGCAGTGTGGCAAAGTGACCTTTCAGTTCCAGTGTTCATCAGACAGTACCAATGGCACCGGTGTGCAGGGGGGGCAGATTCCAGAACTGGTCTTCTATTGCTAAACAAGAACCTGATGGATTGAAGGACTCAAGGCCTTTAATAAATCAATAAACACAGAGGGGCAGTCAGGGACTGAGCTTGGATTCTGACAGACAGACTGTCACAGTGACATGGAAGGTGATTGGACTGTTGCAGTAGAACTGGAAGCTGATTGGCTGCCTGGTTTGTTAAAAGAAATGATTAGTGAACATTAAAGTTTGTCTGACTAAAACTAAAGTGTGCTGTTGTGTCTTTGATGTGATGAGGCCTATTAATGAGATGTTTAATAAATTATTTTGTAATTACATGGAGCTTCCACTAGAGAGTCACTAAAAACCACATTTAACTGCTTCAGCCTTTAATCTGCCTTCGAAGACTAAGTGCTTCATGGGAAATGTAGTTCCATAACTTAACCACAGTGCAGCTCCTGAAGGAGGATTTACATTTGACTCTTCACATATTGAGTGTGGCAGTGTTGTTTACAGTGTGAAGAGTAGCTTTGGAGTGTTTTATCCGACTCATCGGTGAGCTGGTGCGCTGGAACTGCTCTGCAACAGCGTGGTGGGTGAGGAATGAAGTTGGGAATTCATAGATCTGCACATACTAAAGGAAGCAACAACATAGTTACATCTACGTAAGCCATTTTAAGGCACGAGGATTTAATGCTGATTTAATTTAGATGTTCTCTTGTTCATTAAATATATAACTTGGATTAATGGAGAATAATTTTAAGAGGTTTAATCAATGACCAGAGAGTGACGGAGTGGTCTGAAACTGATGGGGATTTTAAGGTTGTTTTAAAGAAGGTTTTAGGTGCTGCTAATCTGTGGGTGATTAGTGGCCACATCATGCTACTGTTTGTTCTCTCAAATCTTCATCTAGTAGTCAATCAAGTCATTCATTATGACAAGGATGAGGTTGTTTTTTCAACTCAATTCTGACAGCAAAACTGATGTAATTACAAATCAGCAGAGATTTGAGGGTTAAACAACCAGTTTGGTTTTCTGCAGAGGTTTCACACAAGGTTTACACCTGTTGTAGCGATACCTTGAAGTTTTACAGTTCAACTGAAATTATTGGACAAAGGTCTCACCAATTGCGGGAGCGTTGATGCAGAGCTCACGAGCCAACAGCAGGAAGGTCTTTCCCAGAATGTAAACGTTCACCTGCACACATAAAACGACAGTCAGTAAATGTACTAAAAGTGTACTGTGAGTCTGCTGAGGTGGTCATGCAGGTCTGAGGTCAGTCATACCTGCAGCAGGTCACTCAGATCCAGCAACATGTCTGAGGCACAGTTCAGGAAAACCAGCAGAAGCTCTGGAGGTTAAATGTCACACTGAGGTTCAGACTGACCAACTGAAACCTGTCTGCAGTACACATTAGATCACACATGCTCAGTACGTCATCGTGGCTGCTAGGATACGTGGCGTCCCCTCTGTACGACACACCAGGTAGAGACATGCAGCGATGACGTGCTCCGTCTTGCGTCCTCGGGTCAAATGTTTACTGACGACCAACTTGAAGAAGTTGAAGGCCGTGTCCAGACAGTGCTGATTGAGCTGCAGCTGACTGCCCAGCTGCTGGATCTGACGCTTACCTGCAGACACACAGGGTTCATTACACCAGATGCTCCCCTGGGGACGCATCACCACCCAGACACTACGATTTATAATTCGAACCAGGACTTTCAGATCTAATGAATGTTTTAGTGCAGGACTCACCGCTCTGCAGCGTCTGAGCTCGGGACTCTTTACCAACACTGGTGTGGAAACCAGAACCGAGTAGAGGAGCTTTAACTGGACCTTGAGACAAAAAACAGACAGTGTCAGAGTGATGGACAGTCAGAGAGAAATAAAAATAGGTGGTCAGAGAGAGACGGCGTCAGACAGATGTTTGTTGACACTAAAAAAACAGATAAAGTTTACATAAACTGGATTCTCAGGCTCACAAATGGACAAAAGGGTGAAACATTGAGTGTTGTTTGAATCAGCTAATCAATCATTTTACTGTTTGACAATCCAAACTTTCAGATCGTGACATTCGGTGTCACTCGCTGTCTGTACAAGTGGGATGTCAGGATTCTTAAAATAAAGTCTGTACAGATGTTTCACCTTTCACAGAACATCAACGAAAGCTGCTGTCTCTATATTTAACTATTAATCCTTTCAGTGTATTAATGCGGATTTCCAGTCAAGGCACGGTTCATCTCAAAAAAAGCCTCTTAAAACATTCACTTATAGCTACTTCCTGCAGCGTTCGGCTCAGTTTGAACCTCCAGTTGTAATTACATTCAATCAGCCTCACCTGAACTGTCTCCTCTGTTTCCATGACAATCAGGTGATTAGCTCACCTGGCACCTGGGGAAGTCTTTCCTCCACAGAGACTGAGACATTGTTCAAACTGTTTCTGTTTCTGCAGCTACAACATGAAAACTGCTTTGTTCATCGTTGGGTGAGTTCAATAAAACATCTCACTTGTGCAGGTACAACAAACATCACATTTGATCAGTTAAATCTGAATTTCATTGCTTTGTTTTCCCAGACTCATCTTTTTCTGCTGTGAGTCCACAGAAAGAACAACAGCTGAAGGCCAACTAGATGGTAAACTGGTTTTACTGGTTTATTTATGTTACTGTTGGATATACAGGATGTTTACTGGCATGTTTACAGATGGTTTACTTGGTGTTTATTTTCAATGCTGATAAGGAAGTTTTGTTTTTACCAAGGAAATCTGTTGCTGTGGTTCTTTTCTTGACAACCACAGAAAGTGATTGTGACTCTTTCCTGCTGACCTTTGACCTGCCAATGAAGCTTCATGTCTTGTTGATGACACTGGTTCCTGCTAGTAGATACCATTTCAGGTGTTTTGTCTCAGCAGGTTTTGTCCAGTCTGAGTGTCGAGATCGTTACCTGTGGATCCACGTGGCCTCAGGACAGACGCCTCGTTTCGAGGCCGTCGGTCAGTTCATCTTCACTGAATACAAACAGAAATTGTTTTGACAGTCCGACATCTCACCATCTGTCTGTGTGTAACGTTCTGCTGCAGATGGAACTGAAGTCCACTCTATTGGTGAGCAGCTTGCGTCGCGATGTGGTTACACCATCAGCATCTTCAAGATGGACAGCTACACCACCTTCAGAGCTTCATACTATTCCTGCTTCACCCAGAACCAGGTAGCTCTCCTTAATGATAGCAGAAGTTCAGGGGTCTATTTAATCATGCAGGTTTAACCAACTCTAGGACTGGTGTTATACTTTGTACGTTCTGACCATCTCTCCAAGGACGGTAGTGCGCATGCCAAGCGTTCATGCAAGATATACATAGACATGACCTACTGCACATGTAATGAAAAGGACTCGTGCAAGCAGACTCTGGCAGATTAAAAATGTAATATAGTAAGAACTACATGTCCACGGTGTCCATAGCCTCCATTTAAATCCAGTGGAACTAAAATTATGAATGTGTGCCAATGTGCACCCTGATGTTATCTTGGAAACAGGATTGGAGGAAGGAGTTATCTGACAGCAAGTGAGGTTCACAGAGTTGGTTACTATGGTAATTGTATCAGAGTTTGAATTACCTCTCTCTAGACCAGATTACCCAGCGTTTGACTTATCTCAGGGTTTGCAAACAGAGGTTTCAAACCTCTAAACCTGCTGTCTGAAAGTGGGCCCAGCTGTGATAGAAATAGAATAGAAGAAATAGAAAGCCTTTATTGTCATTATACAAAGTACAATAAAATTTAAAGAGCCGCTCCCTAAGTGCACCACCAATATATGCTATAAAACATTCTAAAACTCTGTAAAACTCTATAAAACACTATAAAAACACAGTTGTATTAGATGAGTTTGGTGTTTGTTTTTTCCAGAATGACGAGGTGTTCACCTTCAGGTTTAATGTGTTGGTGAGTGATCGTGGTGGCAGGTGGACCAGCCAGTCTGTTTCTGCAGTCTGTCCTGGTCTCACCTGGACTCACAGAGAGATCATCTGTGAGGAGGACTACATGGAGGTCAGAGCAAATTCTACCATTGAGAGCTTGACTAAATGGACTAAAATCTATGATTTTGTTTAAGATCTGACATTGTGGTGTTGACAGGTGAATGTGAACAGAGAGTCTTCATGTGGAGGTCACCAGGGGGACGGTGGAAAGGTTTGGCAGGAGGCTTTCGCTCAGGTAAATCAAACCGACACACAGGTGAATCACAATGGTACATTTAGTTGTCTTCTGTTCCTCAGTAGTTCATCCTCCATCCTAACTCGTTCATGATCCAGAATGAAAGAATCTGCTTGCAAATTGTTTGATCATTTGAGTGATTACCGAACACCAAGGCTGGTACATTCATGCATACATCAGCTAAAAATACAAAAACCTTAGCAGTTTTAGATGTTTGATGTGTTGTCAATGTTTTATTCTGTAGTGTCTCCATGGCTGTAAGTCAGATGTACATCAATTGTTCACCTCCAGCTCTTTCACAATACAGCTGCAGATAAACTCTAATAAATCAGCTCCTATCACTGATTCTTCTCCCTTTGCATTTTAGAGTTTAAGACTGTATTGAGCCACAGTACAGGCTGAGATCTCTTGTTTCATATGTCCTGTTACTGTATTGATTTGGACTGTGCAGCTTGCTGATTATCTCACGCTAACGCTGCAGCATACTTTACGACCTTGATACTGAGGCTTGATGGTTTGTCCTTCAGGCTCAGAAGACGGCGAGCTTGACTTGGCAGCTGATGTTCAGGCGGAGTGATGGGCAGGTTTCCTCCATGTCTGTCACTGAGGCCCAAAGGTGGGGTTACAGCCTGACCACCACCGCCCAGAGGGTGGTGCTTCGATCTCCATACAAACAGCCGCATGCTGAGGTCACGATGGTGGGTAACCATGAATAGAAGAGTACAGTCAATTAGTGATCTGTGTAATAAATGCTTCCTGGCAGGAATGCTCTGTGCTACCCTGTTCATTGTCTATGGAAGAATTTAAATGTCCACAATCAACAGTATGTCCGGTTCTGCGATGGACTGCAAACCCAACTTTAAATTTCAGCGCACACACTGGCACCCCGCGCAGATTTTCTGGTAGCATTCAGAAAGTTGAAAGAAGGTTAATTATTTGGACAGTCCCTTGCAATCACAGAATTTCATGAACTCATCTGTGATGTCTGTGAATAAGGTGACATTGTGTCATTTGGATTTAGCCTCTGTTGAGCTTTTTGAAAGATTGCTGTTTGGACACATGCTGACAGTCGGCAAGTGCATGAGACTTGCTTGCAAAATAAAACAACAGAAATTGTGTGTGTCATTAGGTGGCTGGCGTCTCTGTCAAGGTTGTCCAGGTTTCTCTGTTCTTTAAGCAGAAGCTGGTCATGGTGATGATTGACATGTCCATGGCCTGTACAGTCAGTAAGTTCTCCCCACAAACACACCAGAACAGAAGGCTGGTTTCTGTATGAAGGGCAAACTGAGCCCATGATGCATCTGCTCATTCACCCAGATACAGGCTCTTTTGATGGGGACCGGCTCCTCTGGGACATCCCCCGGGTCCTGACTCCACTCGTCGGGGAGGGAGCAAGATTTGAGAGTCGAAGCTTCAGTCTGGGGGTGGAGAGTGTGCTGCTGGATGAACCCACCATGACCTCCAGAGGATTCAATATGGTCCAACGAGGAGGAATGATCCAGATCAGCGTTCCGTTTGGAGCTGAAGGTGGCTACAGGAAGGTATTATCACTCCCATCCAAATTTCAGACAGGGACAAGATATTGACTCTCAAAATCCTTTTGTTGTGAGCATATGCTGACTGAGGTGATATCCTGCTACAGAACCAGATGAAATCATGTCAGAAATTTGACCAGCAGCAGATGGTAGATTGATTGGTTTGTTTTTGTCTCCAGAGTTTGGTGGTGAACAACATGTACAAGGAGGCGTATACGATCTTCCTGCTGTACGAACACGTCTTCTCTCTGCTGTATGAAGACGGCAGCAACATCGACACCAGGCACAGAATGCTCCGAGTACTCGACACACCACTGGTTTGCCGTCCTCCCTTCAGCCTCAATCGTAAGGTTCTCAGTTTTTAAGACTAGTAAAGACCTCAGTCCGCTCTAAGCATCACACTAAGCCATGCCTGTAGTGTTTCCATCTATCGTGAAGGTCTGCACTGGAAGGCAAAACCCATAGCCATGTCCATATTTCTACATGAAAATATTTTCTCATTACTTTTTTTTTCTTCCCACAGAGACAGTCGGTGGTGGCAAGGAGTTCAACGTCTACCTGGGTAACATTCCCACTGATGTCATCTTAGAGGACGTCTGGATCAATGGGAAGCGGCTGCCAATGTCAGAGACATCACAACAAGGCTTCAATATCAGTCCTGTTGTTCACACAAATGGCAGTCGAAGTTATGAGCTCCGATTGCCCTTTGAGGATGAAAATGTGCACTGGATGGTAAGTAGATCCTGTTTCACCTCCGATGGCCATTTCAGCAGTGTTCACGGCTTTTGCCTTTTTTTTGCGTTCAACTTTGGTGCCAACTGGTGACCGTCAAAGTGTCAAAAAGGAGATTTAGTGATATCTCCTGAGCAAAGATATCACAGATTTACTTGCTGTCTCAAAAGCAAGGGTAAAACTTGTATGGCGTTATTGGAGAATCAATAATGGCAATAATATGTGACATGAATAATGACGGTAAAAGTTGCAAATGCCACAGCGATCTCATCAAAAACTTCCAGAGAAAGTTTGAGAATGAAAATGTGATTTTAAGCTTGTTTTGTTGCTGTTTTCTCCAACAGTATTTAGGTGGAGGTGTAGTGGAATACTCCATCGATATAAACTTCACTTTAACCATCCTGCCTCAGAGAAATTCCTACTACTACCACACCTTCATTACAGCACGAGTGTTCAACAGATGTAAGTGCATAATCTTATTCTCCACTGCAAACTACAGCTGAAGACCTCTTACTGATCTACAGTGATGTAACTCATTTATTCTTAAACTAAAACCTGTAAAACCATCAGTACAGCTTCTTTAAAATGTTGCCTTTCTTCTTGAAGTCCCTCCAGAAATCACTGCTCAGTGTTCAGATGAAGGAATCTTCTTCAGCGTGGCCAAACCTCCTCACAGTCATATTATCTGGGAGGTTGGCATCGACCATGAACCTCTGACGCAACAACTGGTGGCCCAAAGAGGATATCGCCTCTACAACGACAGCCACAGAAGCACCCTGGAAGTCCCTGTGTTCTCTGTTGGGTACACATATGAAGTAAGAGTCCATGACACATGATTGTCCTCCACAGTTAGGCTGAGATCATAATTTGACTTCTAAAATCCCTCTCTGAACTTGTTGTAGTTTACCCAAAACCTTAGTTTTCTTCCAGGTTCATGGTTCAGGGGCAAGATGGTGGTAGATTTTTAGGCAATGTAAGAATCTGCAAAAATAAAAACCTTTGTCCATCTCTGACTTTTAGTTGATGCCACAGATTCTTGTCCATAAGTTTAATTCATGGATTGGCAGACTATTTGATCCCAACTTAATCATCATCAAAAAAAATCCAGGGTCCAGAATTTTGCTGTGTAACAACGATCCTTTCTCATTTAGACACATTTGGTGTTATGTGGATTTATGAGAATCTTAAAATGAAAATGTAGGCTAGTCACAACCCTACAGCGCTTCTGATTTATTTATTTTTTTCTCCACAGGAAATAAACTTGTCAAACTTTTATGCAACATTTAAGCTTCTTCTGAGAGACTCCAAATCTCTGGAGGTCCAGACATCCACCTCCAAACGCTGCCTCTTCCGAACTGAGGACATGATAGGTAACCTGCATCTTTACAGGTTAAGGGCAGACTTGAGCAACCTGATGTCCAAGTAAAGTTTGTTCAGTCCTCACAAACATGAGTAGAGGAACTCAACTCAAAGACAACAGAGGTCAAGTCCAAAACCAAGTATAGCTGTGTACAGGTTTAAACCTATTTAGGACAAAGCTAAAATTGAGCATAAAAGAGTCAATAATCTGGGCTTGGAGTGGGTTGGATGATATTAGAGTGTGTAAACAAAAAAAATGTTAAAAATTAGCAACACATTTTCCACAGTCCTCATTACTCCAGTCCATGAGTCAGGACTGGAGTGGATTATTGACCAATTACTTGTCAGGCACAGTACTAATGCCTAAATTCTATGATGTCAGTTTGCTCTGCAGATGGGACCATGACGGTGGTGACAACCCCATCCTCCACCTGGCCCACAGTTCAGCCTGAGAAAACCACTCTGCTGGACCCCACCTGTAAGCCTAAAGAGACTGACAGAGCCAGAGCCTTGTTTGAGTTCAAGCTGGACTCCTGTGGGACCAGAGCCATGGTACAACTCTCATCTTAGCCTATTGGGTAAAAGACTGGAGCATTGACCAGCTGATTAATCGCCAACAGATTCTACTGACCAATTACTTGTTAACATTTTTTAAGGCAAAAATGCAAAAAAAAAAAATAATTCACTCCCAGTCAAAAGTTTGGACACACCTTCTCATTTAATGTTTTTTCTTTATTTTCATGACTATTTACATCGTAGATTCTCACTGAAGCTATCAAAACTATGAAAGAACATATATGAAATTATGTAGTAAACAAAAAAGTGTGAAATAAGTCAAAACATGTCTTATACTTTTAGATTCTTGAAAATAAATTAGTGCTATGCACACTCTTCACATTCTCTGGATGAGCTCCATGAGGTAGTCACTTGAAATGGTTTTCCAACAGTCTTGAAGGAGTTCCCAGAGATGCTGAGCACTTGTTGGCCCTTGTGCCTTCACTCTGTGGTCCATCTCATCCCAGACCATCTGGATTGGGTTTAGGTCAGGTGACTGTGGAGGCGAGGTTGCGCTTGATGGTGTTTGCGACCGCACTTGGAGATACGTTCAAAGTTTTTGCAATTTTCTGGACCGATTGACTGATTCAGTTCTTAAAGTAATGATGGACTGTCATTTCTCTTTGCTTAGCTGATTGGTTCTTGCCATAATATGGATTCTAGCAGTTGTCAAATAGGGCTGTCAACTGTGTTCCAACCTGACTTCTGCACAACACAAATAATGGTCCCAATCCCATTAAGAAGGCAAGAAATTCCACAAACTAACCTTGACAAAGCACACCTGTGAAGTGAAAACCATTTCAGGTGACCACCTCATGAAGCTCATCCAGAGAAAGCCAAGAGTGAGCAAAGCAGTAATCAAAGCAAAGGGTGGCTGTTTTGAAGAATCTAAAATATAAAACATGTTTTGACTTATTTCACACGTTTTTTGTTTACTACATAATTCCATATGTGTTCATTGATAGTTTTGACGCCTTCAGTGAGAATCTACAATTTAAACAGTCATTAAAGTAAAGAAAAAACATTAAATGAGAAGGTGTGTCCAAACTTTTGTGTGTGCGCGCTGATATATTTTCATGGTACCAACTTTTCAAACAAATTCATACGCTTAACATTTGTTGGTTTTCTGATTTTCCTGTGACGGTAAATTGAGCACTTTTAGGTTTAGGATTCTTGGTCACACAGACAAATATTAACACTTTGACTTTGAGAAACTGTCACAGCCATTTTTCAGTTTTCTGGCATGTACAATACGCCACAGATTAATCAGAAATTATGTGTGGCTCACCTAAAGGATGTTTAAATATGACAGTTATATATCAAAATTAGCAGAGGATACAAATATGAATAAACTTGAGTCAGAGTTCAGATACTGTACAGGTTTAGTAAAATTTGTAACTAACTTTAACAGGTCAGTGAGTGGTACATGGTTTATGAGAACGAAATCCTCCATGATAGATTGCTGATGACAGATGGCCCAAACTTCATCTCCAGGGAAACTCAGTTCAAGTGAGTAATCAAAGAACCATCCATGTCAGAATACACTCTCTTTAACATAATGATGACAAAATATCTCACTTTCAAACAGGGTCACAGTGAGGTGCTTCTATCCACTCGGTGCAGTCAACAGACTGTCTGTGGACAGGATCTTCAAATCAGCGATTCCTGGACTTGGTTCAGTCAAAGTCTTTGAGAGCCACACAGGTCAGAGTTCTTAATGATGTGGGTATAGTTTGGTGTTAGTCACAAATGTTTAAAATGGTTTTATATTTTGACAGATCCAACAAACAAATTCACTACTAAACACTGTCCAGATCAGAGTTCAGCGAGGGCCACAAACACCCCAACAAACCATGTTAACCCAGCCCCAGCTGCAGAAGAAGTTCTGCCTCATCCCGGCATCATGCCTCCACCAAAACCTGGGCCCAGTCACTTCATCACAGTGCCAGGAGGACACAAGAAGCAGCTCCCCTTATTAAACTTTCCAAACCCAAATCTTTCTCCTGAAACTCAAAACCACCAAGTCTTTCAACAGGTTTCATCTCCTCTTCGTCATCTCATGCTCTGGACAGAGGACCGAAATGTATTCTCATCTCCAACAGATTCCCACTTCCACAGTTCTCTTCCCAGATATGATCTGTTACCAGACAGCAGAGCCCAGCTGTCACATCTCAACACACCAAGCGTGGACTTTACAAAAGTAAAAGCAGAAACTTCAAGACACAGTGAAGGATATCTAGGCTTGGACTTGGATTCACTTGGCATGCATAATGAGGCTCCAGTTGTTCAACAGTTGGGAAGCTCCAGTCAGACTCCTACACCTCAAGGTTTAAACAGTTTAAGGGACAACTTCTGGCACTCTGCCCTGACATGGGGCCTGCCTACTCCTGGCCTAAATGGAATTGTCAAGCAAAGTCCAGAGAGTCCGGTGCAGAGTTTTACAGTCCAATCTTCTCTTAGCATGCCAGACCTGAGTCAGCAACACGAGACCCACCCAACTATGAGCAATTACAAATCCTTAGGTGGTAGGATGGAAATGGCCAACATGAGAGGAAGGCCTTTGAATCTGCCTCAAAGTCAGGATGAGCATCAAATGCATCAGTTTCAGCCAGCCCTTCAAACACCGGGCCGCATAAGCTATAAGCTGCATCTGCCCAGCAAAGACAAGAATTACGATCCCGCTCATACTAAACACACCACATCCAAAAATCATGTCCCTGATTCATCTGGAGAGCCACAGTTGTTTGTCAGTGGTGAACTGACGTCCACTGCAACCAGCCAAGTTGACCAAAACCTGGAGAAAATTGGGTCTATTGAAAGGAGGAATGTTCAGCCTGCAGTGCAGAACATAAGAGTAAAACCTTTAAGTAAAATTGTGTCTTCTGGTCCTCATCTCAATCAGAAACCTGTTGCCCAAAAGACAAACTCGCAAAGCTCTAGTCCATCCAGCTACACCACCAGTACCAAAGCTGTCAACAATGGTGGGAACCCTTGGACATCCCAACAGCTTCTGGGTTCAAACACAAGAGAGGAACATGTTCTTAAGCGAACAGGTTTTTTATTGCCAACACAGAATCAAAACCATCGTGACAGTGTCCAGGACAAATGGGATTGGTCTGATCTACCCTCAAATCACCAAGAACACGAGCAAAAACTGGTCTCCACATCCTCAAAACAGCAGGGACACAAGAAGAATCTGGTCCTTTCTCCCCGCTGCCAGCAGGGACGTGAGCAAAAACTGGTCCATCCAAGCCAGAACCAGCAGGGATATGATCATGTCCAATCAGCCACTGAGACACAAAATAGAGGACAGGAATCTGCTTCATTTTGGAGAAATATCTTTCCAACAGCAGGTAGGAGCAGGAATCAGCACCAATTATCGATCAAAATTTTTACTGATTTTATTTTATTTTTTCAGCTGTTTGATTTTTTTTTTTTTTTTTTTCACCCACCCTGACCATCAGGGGCGTCTCACATCAGAGTCAGACCTCCTTCTGGTCTTTCAGGAAGACTCCAGACTTATGACCTGTCCAGCCTGCAGAATTCCCAGATCCCAGACTCTGTGTCCACAGGAGGAACCAGCAGGATCTCCTTCCACAGCTTCACACCACAGACCATCAGAGAATATCAAACAACTGAACCCAGCACACTGAATGTAGGGGGCCTGAAGCCATCTGGAGGAGAAGCTAGGTTCACTGGTCCCCACACTGGTCCTAATGGTTCTAAGGATTTGGATTCCACCCTGAAGATCCAGAGCAGGTTTGGCTGTAGTGGTGTGTCCAGTCAGAATGGGGGCAGCATTCATCGAGGCATCTTCAGAGGTACCAACACAACCAGCACTCACACCAGATCCCCATACACCACAGTGTAAAAACTCCAGACAAGAACCACATTACAGAGTTCACGTTACCTTTCTTCCCTCTGCTCACCCCAGCTGTTGAACTGGGAAAGGCACAGACCAGCTTCAGACTTAGCCAGGGTTTTGCAAGATTAAAAACTGACAGTGCAAATGGGTTTTTATAGCTTGTGTCATTTTTTTTTTTTTTTTAACTTTGTAAAATTCTGAGATAATGTGAAACAAGCCTTTTATCTCTGTCAGATGTTACAATGACAATATTAAAAACTATAAAGCTGGATGTTATAAAGTCGTACCACTGACAGTAAACAATGCAGATGTGATTGAGATTCATGAAAATGGCTCTTTTCTTAAAATTACTTTTACCTGATTAGTGTTGACTGAATGTCTAAACTCTGAAAAATGCAAACATATTTCCTTTAAAGCTGTTTTTAATTGGACTACCAATCATTGTTTTCAAATATTTAATTTAAACATTAAATAAGAACTGAAATAGAGCCTAAAACAGGAGAAGTGACAATTTAAATCTGAAACCATGTGATTAAAGACGTCTGTCAGCTTGCCCTTTTTGATACTCGGATTCAAAAACAAAATTTAAAAATCAAATAAAATGGTATTTGTTATAAAGACCACAGATTTACCAAGCGTAAATGATCATAGACAGGATCAAGTCTATGCTAGTTCACTAAGGTAAATCTGACAATAAAGGCTACTTCGTTTGACTGATGCGAACGTCTGAATGAAACTAGCAAATATAAACTGTTATTACATCACAGCTGGCCAAAGCTTAGATGTAATCAGAACCTTAATACGTAGTGGGAAATGGAGGAAGAAATTAAAAATAGCTTGATCTTCCATCAAAACATTAATCTGTCATGATGTTGATAATCAAGTGTTTTCATCAATGTTAAAAATGTGCTGTTTTTAATTTCTGAAATAAGATTTTTATCAAATGATAGCAATAAATGCTTGCGTTTTGGACAGGTAAATCAGTTTTTAGGCCTTCTAATCTGAATTAACTGAACTGATTCAAAAACTGTGAAACCCTACTTACACAGTGAACAGCTAAAGTCAGAACGAAGATTTTAAAATATACAGAAGAGCTGAACAAACCTCTTTTGTGCTAATTAATTGTTATAAAAACTGGAGTTATTTCCTCTGTCATGTTTCTTTATGATCAGTTTATATCACTAATGTGCTGGTGAGCTTTAGGCGTTCTGCACCACTTCTATAAAACAGCTGTGCTGATGTTTGTCTCTGTCCTTTCAGGTAAACAGGTCAGCTGACGAAGGACAAACACTATCTGCAGACCCTGATTCAATAAAGTTTCTTTACATTCAGTTGTCTGATGCTCTGTTACTACTCGGCGTGACCCTAGAAATGCAATTCATCATTAGTTTCATTTTATTACTGTGTCATCATAAGCAGAGAAGTTTGTCAAGTTATGAGCCTGTAAATGGAGCTTCGTTTGTATCTTGTTTTGAAAGCTAAACATCTTGATTTAACCCGCTCCATTTAAACCACTGGTGGTAGTTTGCGTTGTAAGTTGTACTCCATTCCGAAATACAAATATTTAGTGTTTCAATGGCGGATAATACTGTAACACATACACACACCCCTGAGAGAGTTGTGGAAGCATTTGTCTCACCATCAGCAGAGACGAACTGCCCCACAGCAGATGAAACGCCTCCACTTCCCTCCACAAACTGGACCTCTGAGACGATGATGTTGTCTTCCAGAACCGAACCGCAGCCAGTACACACTGCGCTGCCTCGAGCCTGGTCCACATCAATGTCAGACCCTCCACAAGTCCTGCACACCCGGGAGCTCATGGTGGAGGGTCAGAGGTCAGCACCACCTGAGAAGAAGGTGGAGGTGAGGTCATCAAGGTTAAACATCCACAACTGATTTTTCATATTTGACTTATCAGAACAGCTTAAAACAATAACCTTTAATTAAATTCTATCTATTCTTAACATTCTTATGAACCAGGTTGAATAAGTATTTGTTCCAACACCCAGCATCTCTACAAAAGAATGGACAAGAAATGGCTAAGTTTGCACTATATTGGAAATGATAAACGAATGAATCTGTCCACTGTTTACATCACATAGTGCCACACATCTGTGACAATTTGTCACAGAGGTTTTGATTCTGCTTGTGGGCTGTCAGGACTGTCCCTGATTGCCTGGTGAAGTTGAAAGATGTTTTGGAGAGCAGGATCACATTTTCGGCACGTCTATGCAGAGCAGTCTGAAATAATTTCTTAGACAACAAATGGTAGGGTTGTGGACTTTAAAGTGCCTGGCCATAGCCCTACCTGACATGCCAAAAGTGACATGAGATTGTAGACTTTTTTGTCTAAGTCAGAAAAAAAGGCAATTTTTGTTAAATGCAATTTCAGGGCTCGTGAATCTGACATTCATAAATAATCTCTGTGGTCAAAAGGAGGAAACAGGGACACAAAGAAACATTACAATAAATATATGTTGATTTTCAGTCATCTAGATCATGATAATCCCAAGAGCCTTAGTAGAAGACAACTTGACTTCTCTTTTTGGTTTTTGAAGACATTGAAAAGTCCAGACTTTCTTTATTGGTTCGTGAATGTCTTCACCAACAAAAATAGGAGGTTCAGCTGATATCACCTGAATTGACTGAATCCTGAATTTTCGAAAATCACAAGAGAGAAACTAATATCATACAACAAACGTGCACAGTCTTACAATTCACCACCACTATAGAGCGACGTACCAATCGGGACTCGAACACGGAACTGTACGGTTGCAGGGAAACCTACTTAACCGTTCAGCCAACACACAACTCTCACAAGGAGTGTCAACTAGTCCTACTTACTGGTCTAATAATCTCAGGTGAACCGAAAAACTCACCAACAGCAGAAACCAATCACTGGAACCAGTCGGTAGAAACAATAGAGTCCAGGTCGACGGTTGAAAACAGTTTTAAACCCTTTAAGTCTCCAGCTTTAATTTTGTGGTAGAATTCATTTATTCCTGCGCCAGATAACTAAACACAATAACAGTTCAATCTGTCTACAGTTATATATCAGTTATTGATCACTGGACGGTATTCTAATCAATGTTTTGGGTGGTTTGTTTTCCTCCAGTGGCGCACTGAAGTGACGTCACTGAGGCGGAGCTCTCGCGGGTAGTTTGTCCATGACAAAGCGGAATCAAACTGTCGATATTGTAAACGTAAACATTTTTTACGTTTTAATCCGTGTAATTTTATACAACATTAAGCATAACTGCACAACACTATGACGAAACAGACTCTGTTTTTGAGATGAACAGGGAACCGCCAACCCCGAAGACCGCGCAGAATGGTTTCAACCGGCGCCACGTTATGACGTTCGTGTTCGCGCGGGTGTTTTTCGAAGCTGTTCTGGCGGAAAGACAACAAACAAACAACCGAACAGATTTGTTTGGGAGGACAAGTCGGGTGTGCGGTTTTACTGTGATTCCAGCAGCAGCAGGTATTATGTCCTCGGCGGGGAGATGAATTGGGATCAACTGGAGCTCAGTCCGAGGATCATAGCCGCCGTGAGGAGAGGTGACAGCCGCTGCACCAGACTCCACTCAGAAATGTTGCACTTTAATATTTAACCAATTTATCAAACCTTAGTAAAAATACAGCTTGATTAAACACAGTATGATAATATATGGTCTTTAATGTTCACATGGGCCCATGCTTTATTAAAATATATTTCCTCTAACAAGTCGTTTTAGTATTATTCTTTGATAATTTATTAAACTCCATCATATGATAACATGTTAAAACGACTGGATTTTGCAGTTGGAGTTTTGTCTGTCTTGTTTTGAAAGCTACAATTTAATCTACAGGTTTAAGAATCTTTCCTATATCTTTAGTCAAAAGTAAACTATTGATTGTCTAAAGACAAAAATATGACAGTTTACTGTTTTTCTCCTAATAAAATATGGTCACCCACTAGATGTAACTTTAAAATGTTGTTTTTTAGCATTTTTTTTAATAGTAACATCAGTATATACATATAAACGTACTGTATATAGCTAAATGTTGGGTATTAAATCTGATGTCACTTAATGACAATTAGCAGAATGTCAAGTCCAAATTCACCTAAAAAAATGTGCAATTCATTTGTGTAAATATTCTTACATTTGTGTTGTTACTATCTTTGTGTTCTTCAGTTTTTTTTATTTGTATTGTATATATAGTGTATATATCTCTTGTCTTCAATTTATAAATGTGTTCTCTTGATTTTTTTTGCTGTCACTGCTGCTGTGACATTGCAAATTTCCCCTTGTAGGACTAATAAAGGATATTCTGTTCTATTCTATAAAACTTGTCTGACAGGCAAATCCCACATGAATGTAAGTTAGCTCAACTCATGGTTATTGCTGTTATCTTGTTTTAAAGTCTTGAATCTAGTTGTTCTGTTTCACAGAGACAGATCGTTTCATTTATTTTTATTATTACCATATGTTTCTTTCCCCCTCCAGCTAAACTGCAGTCTGTCAGGGAGGTGGTGTGTCTTTCAAGTCTGGACCTGCAGACACTCACTGGTCTGTCCCTGTCTGACGTCCAGCAGCTGCTCACCGCTGCCGCCACCGCCTGCAGGAGACACCCTCCAGTCACAGGTCAGAGAGGATGATCCCATGATTGGACGTCATTGTGTAAAGTCCTGGAGTGTATTTACTTAGACAGACTTTATTAATCCCCAGAGGGAAATTCTGTTGTTACAGCAGCTGGGTATTCAACAACAAGGGGGTAAAGAACAAGACAACACAGTATATTAGAGTCAGGTATAAAATGAAAGTAGCATAAAATAAGATAAAATAAAATACATTAAAATATAATATAATATGGAAAGAAAAAAATAACAGTATATACAAGAGTGATACAGAAGTGAGCAAATGAACATAATGTGCAAATGAGGATGTGCAATGATATAAATAGGTGCAGATAGTTTACAGATGTAATGAATAACATTTAGAATGTAATGTGTCCAGTATGCACAGTGGTTTAGTCAGTAGGCAGAGTGTGTGAACTGCCAGACACAGACATATTGAAGAGTCTTATTGCTGTGGGGAGGAATGACCTCCTGTAACGTTCCTTGAAGCAGCGGGGTTGTATCAGTCTGTACCTACATTTGTTGTATCGGTCTGTACCTACATTTTCCTGTGTTTTCAGCCCTCCAGCTGCAGCGGGGGGAATATCCCAGCATCGAATCCGGCCTCAGACTCAGTGTGGGCTGTCCAGTGCTGGACCAGCTGCTGCGGGGGGGTCTGCCTGCGGGGGTCATCACAGAGCTGTCAGGAGAAAGCGGTGCGGGGAAGACTCAGCTGGCCCTGCAGCTCTGTCTGTCTGTACAGTACCCGGCAGAGCACGGAGGACTGAACTCAGGTCAGTGAATGCACCGTCAGGACTGAACTCAGGTCAGTGACTGAATCGGTGAACATTTTGATGAGCCAGGTGTGACTGTGTTAATGGTGTGCTTCCAGGAGCGCTTTATATCTGCACCGAGGACTCGTTTCCCATCAAGCGTCTGCAGCAGCTGATCAGAGAACAGCCCAGTCTGCGCTCCGACGTCCCTCCATCTCTGATCAGCAGCCTCCATTTCAGCAACAACATTTACATTGAACACACTGCCGACCTTGTGAGTTTTATCTTCTGGCCTCAGATCGGGTCACAAATGGTGGCAGATATACAGATTGACTGTTTTTTTCTGTCTGCAGGGCTCCCTCCAGGTGTGTCTGTCCCGCCGTGCCCCTCTCCTGCTGGCTCAGGGTCTGGTCCGGCTCCTGGTGGTGGACTCGGTGGCGGCTCTGTTCAGGTCTGAGTTCCAGGCTGATGATTGGCTGGAGAGGAACAGACAGCTACTAACCTTCTCCTCTGCACTGCACCGCCTGGGCCAGGAGTTCACCACACCTGTCCTCTGCATCAACCAGGTAACACACACCTGTCCTTTGGCACCATGGCAGAGCTCCTGGTTTTCAGTAAATTCCCACATATGTGAACAACAGGTAGCGCCAGGACTGGGTGTCCCGTCTCTGTGCTTGTGGAAAATCAGGATTTCAAGCTGAGGGATCAGTGTGTGGTTCAGTCAGCTGCTTTGGGGCTGTGGTGATGTGGTTTAGGGCTGGCAGACCGCACTAAACAAAAGGATGTAGATCAGTCAGTGGTGGCCCTCCTGGACTCTCATCTAGTACTGCAGGAATAATTCCACATCCTGACAACACCCTGACCAGTAGGATGACAGCTGTTGTACGTCTAGTTGTGGTGAGTCCAGACCAGAGAGGCTGGACTGGTCTCTGTAGGTGGGATCATGAAGAAGTACCCGATAAACTGCTGATGAAGCTGGACTCAGAAGCCGGTGTCTGGTGCCTGTGTTCCTGAATAGGCTCTGGTCAATAAGTGCATCTAGTGTCTGTTTGGTTCTATTTTGTGGCCTCCAACTGGTCTCTGATCTTTGGACTCTAGTCTGTTTATTCTTTGACTCATCATTTATTGTTCTCTGACTAGACTCTGGTCTCTGACTGCTCTCTAATCTCACTTAGTGATCCCATTCTACAGTACGTAACCGTTACACATCATTTTGCTACAGGGAAGAACGCTCTTGTTTGGTTGTGCGATGATAATCTTATGAGGAGACATCAAGTAAAATATGTGGCTCCCATGTACCTCTTAAAATTAGCAGTGGTGGAACTGTTTTGGTAGAACATCTACATGCATGTACATTAAAACTGTTATTAAAATTGCTAATTCACAGAATAAAAATAGCAAAGCTGCCTCACTGCATGATTCCAATCCTCTGCAAAACTTGAAATTATTAGTGTGGTAGGTTGTTGTTTTCTACAGTGAAGTGAATTTTGAAAATGGTAACATTCAGATAGTGGAAGGGGAGGAGAAATAACACTTAAAATGCATTGCAAGGGACAAGCTTATACCCACAGTCTGCATCCAGTGAGTCAGACTAACTGTTCTCTGACTGATTTCTGTCTCCTTACGCTCCCATTTATTGATGGATGCTGATGATTTACATTACAGATCAATAATCAAAACCACCTGATGTTTGTTTGTTTCAGGTCACAGATGTTTTCAACCAATCAGACAACAGTTTGGGGTAAAATTCATGTTTCTTACTTGTCACATGATTGTCATCTCTACTTGTTTCCTTCCTTCTTTCTTTCTGTTTCCCTTCCTTCCTTTTTTCTTTTGTTCTTCCCTCCCTTGTTTTCTCACTCACTTTCAGCTTTGCTTTTATCCCTCCTTTTCCCCTTTCCTTCTTTTTTTTTCCCAGTGCATCCTTTCTTACCATCATTCACCCTCTCTATAGTCTCTTCTGTCGTTGTCATACTACTGACCTCAGTTGGATGTGTCTGGTTAATTCAAATAAAACTAAATATTTTTTATTGAATGAGGTGATTGATTTCTGTGAGATTTTTTTCCAAAACGGCTTTTAATTTAAATAATTTAAATAAATAAAACTGATGCTGTCAATCTGTAGTCTGCATATTTCTCCTCATTTAAGATCAGTATAAAAACGGTGTTTGACAAATTGTGTGCCTTTACTTTATTATTTTCTAATGAACAGACTATTTTACATTTGGCTCTTTTCTGTGTCTTTGTGTCTCAGTCCTTCGTCCTCCAGCGTGTCCCCTGCTCTGGGTTTGGCCTGGGCCAATCAGGTGATGGTTCGGCTGATACTGCGGCGTCTCCGGGAGACAGTGACCCGTGGCGACCAGAGCAGCATCCTTCGCAGGTTAGAAGTGGTGTTTGCTCCCCATCTGCCCCGAGACGGCCGAGATGCTGCTGTCTGGAGGGAGGGCATCAGAGGAGTCCTGAACTCTGACTGACTGTAAATACAGAATAAACTTTATTTAAATATTGTCTGCACAACAGTGCATTCAAATTATTATATTATTTACACTATGCAGGCAATTGTATATGGACATTCTAATATGCTGTCTCGTTCACAAAGCTAATCTCAGATTTAAATTGGAAGTTTTGTAGTGGAGGTTCTGAATTAGATTTTTTTTTAATGCACTTTTTACAAAATGAATAGTGTCTAGAAATATGTGAACATCAGTCATATTTACTGCAGCTGATGTGATGTTTATACTCTGAATGCAGCATTATTACTGTATTTCAACTTCTCTTATAGTTAAGCAGCAGCTCAGCTCATGAGTTCACTCACTGGGTTTTTCTTGAGCTGTCAACCACACATCACTGACTTCATCAGCAGTGGGAGCTATAATTATTATCAAATTATTTGATTTGTCATGAAAATAACCTAATATTTAAATGTAAAGGCAGTTATATTATTTGTACTGCCTGTCCCTCCTCGACATCTTCAAATAAAACATTACAAAACTCCATCATGTTATTGACAGTGCGCCTGCGCGAATTCACTGCTGTAAAGATGGACAACATCAACCGGCATCAAATGTTTTTGTTTCAATCAAAATAAAAGCATGAAAAGCGCGAACAATCTGTCACAATTCTAATCTGCTGCATATTAACATTGGACTGATTGTTTAACAGAAATACCTGGTAAGTGGGATGTGAGAATTTTTAAAATGACGTCTGTACAGATGTTTCATCCCTCAGTCTAAATATCAAACAGATCAGAAGTTGTCTTTGTATTTCTTTTCACTGTTTGACTATTTGTTAATCTTCTCAATATGTTAATGTAGTTTAAGAAGGACTGGTGTAAAAGAAGACTGAAACATGAACAGAGAACGCAGTGGTAGGTTACCCTATTATAACTGAAATTATTACAGGCTTCATACAAACCGATACATATTTCTGATAACATTTTATTAAATCAGTACCGGATTAAACAGGATGTGAGTGTTTCTGTAAATTCACGTGCAGACCGATGGCTGCTTGGAACTGTCCGACTTCACTGCAGCAGTTTGTTCCTCTTATGGTTAAGTAGCTGCGCGCAAAACAAGACTTTTATTTTGAAAATCACGGGCCGGACACAGCACTGTTGCTTCCAGTGGTGATCGTGGGCGCGAGCTTAACGGTGATGCGCAGCGCGTGAAGGTTCAGAGCAGAAAGATCGAAAATCAAAATCGGAAGAACAGCAGAAGGATCCGAAGGTGAGCCCGATGACGTTTATTTGTCTGTTTGTTTGTTGTTGTTTACAGCAGCAGTTTAAGAGGCTGTGTCGTCAGTTATTGATCAATAAGAAACCTGACCCATGGGTTGCCTCATCAGTACATCAGGTTTTTAGTGCACGGTTGGCAGATGATCAATACATAATATCGGCGATTGATCAGCAGCAACACAGATACATAGACAACCATGTCAGTTCAAAGTGTTTTATAGAAATACAGAAAATAAACAACAACAGATGACGTCATAGGATGCTGATGGCTCGGCCCTGCAGACCGGATGTGTCCATCCTGAGAGCTGTTAATATGAGAATAAAGAACTGCAGGCACTCGAATTAATTTTTTTAAACGTCTCTATTGTCACAGTGAGCATTTGTATTTATTTACACTATTAATTTGTGACAGATGAGTAAACAGGGAGCAGCCTCTTGTGGAATTTTACAAAAAATAAATTCTCAAACAGCAAGTGCCCATCAGAGGTGTTTATTGCAATAAACCCGACGTATGCATATGGATCCATGCCTCCCTTAAACAAGAGCAAGAGATTTACAGTCACAGTCAGTTTGTTTCATAATCCTCCCAGCAGAGGGAAAAGAGGTGTGGTCGGTCTAACTAAAGCCACTATAGAATAGAATAGAATAGAATAGCTTTATTCTCACTCTTATTAAAAAAAACAATGAAAATAAGTTTAGCACTGTAGCAGCATTAAAAATAAACTATATACAGCATATTAACACAGACTAAAAATATGTACAACTGAAATATAAGAGCAAACTATAAAGTGTGGAAACAGTTTGTGGTTAGAGACCTGCTCTATGCAAGATTATTGCACTTAAACATGAATATTGCACTTGTTGGCATGTGATATTGTCTTTCAGCGGGAAGGGAGAAGACATTTGACAGCTTGTGGTTAAAAGCTGTTTTTGAGTGATGCTCTCAGTGTCCTGTACCGTCTACCTGAGAGGACGGGGGAGAAAAGAGAGTGTTCTGGGTGTGAGGGGTGTCTGGTGATTCCCCTGGCTTTCCTCTGAACTCTGCCGGTGTAAATGTCTCTGAGGGGAGGTAGTGTGGTTCCAATCACCCGCGATGTGAACCCCGAGGAACCTGAAGCTCTGCACCCTCTCTACCTCCTCTCCTCTCAATTGATGTAGAGGGCAGAGTGCTCCATCCGCTTTGAACTCCTGAAGTCAGTGATCATCTCTTTGGTTTTTCCGGAGTTGAGGTTTCAGGTTGTTATGGTGACACCATCGCCACAGATGCTGGACCTCCTCCCTATAGACTGATTCGTCATTGTTTCTAATCAGTCCAGCAAAGTTAGATCATCTGTAATGAAGCCTCCTGTTTAGTCCAAGGCCTCAGGGTCGAGCTGATATCATCAAAACATCAGTTTAACCAAAGATATTTAAGCTTTAAACTGTGTCTGCAGAGGTGATTGTCATTCAGATTTGTTTGTGTGTTGGTTAAGAATCAGGATTTTCATTCAGGAGTTGAGCTGACAGCAACGATGGTGATTCACTTCTTGTTGCAGGTACATCCCCATGGAAATAAACCTGGTCCAGAGCAGATTATGTTCCACAAACCAATCTATATGTATTAAAACACCACCTATTGACCATCAGCGGTATTGCAAAATGTCGTCGCTGTTTGTTGAACATCCCATGGAGCTCAGAGAACAGATAGTAACATTGAGGAAGACAAGAATTTTTAGAGACCACCTAAAGACTACCTAAAGAGTTATAGATTATCAGTGGAGGGAACTCCAGTTTTCCAGTTTCCAGTAGGATGCATTAATGCAACAGAAGCTGATTAAAACACTTAAGACTTGTATTTATATGGTTGGCAGTCAGTCTACTTACTGACCCGTTTGAACTTAAACCTTCATACAGCAGTCTCCTCCAGAAATGTTTCATTGAGGTGTCAAAATGGAGCCACCAAAAGTCTTTGGTTAGCACAGAAAAACCAAAAGCCAAAAATGAATTTCAGGAACTTTATTAGGCTGTTGTTACATGGAAGATTTTTGAAAACTTTGCCACTATGACGCTTCAGAGATCACATACTGATGTACTTTTTATTCTTATTTTACAGTTAATGCTACTGATTATGTCATGTGTATAGATTGATACAGGTACAGTTCAAATTTTGGGTATTGAACAGAATAGACCAGGATATGCTGCTGTGTTTGAGAGAAAAAAATCATCTGTGTGTGATGATAGTTTAACTACAGCCAGTTACGGTGCAATAGAACATGTTTTCATTCTTACTGGGCAACCCATGGCTGTATTTTGATAGTTATCGATTAGAGGAATATTCTTACAAACACTAATGCTACTGCTGCAACATAATGCTGACAGACGGAAAAACCTCCCTCATAAAAAGTAGCTTGATATGACAGAAACATGTTACCAAACAGATCAGATTTTTGAAGCTCAGGATTCAGCAGTGTAACAAATGATTTAATGGTAACTGATAAACTATGACTGAGTGTGTCCAGGATCATTTGTAATTATAAGAAATGAATGAATTTACTGCTGTTGTTCATAAATTTACACAGCTCTCTATCAATTGGAGATGCTCATATGGATCTTGCTGCCTTCTGATGCTGCAGGTATTAAATGAACTCAGAGGAAAGACTCCTACAAACAGCTGGAAGCGACAAACTACACTTTAGCTCCTGTTAACATTTTGAGGTCTCTGCATCCAGCCTGTCAAGTAAAGGCATGCAGACTTTGACTGTGTGCTCTCTGTGATGTTACGCTGCTACACTCAGCCATTACAGCCATCAGTGCTGCTTTCACTTGCACTCAGACACCATATTTACATTCACTGAAACTTGGAGCTTCAGTGAATTTACTTCAGTGACTTATCAGATCCAGGATGGCTAGTGTGAACCATAAATTAGTTCCCTAACCTCAAACTCTGCTTCATAGTACAGAAATCAGGTGTGACTGAACATCAATTTTCTCCCATCATGGAAGTGTGATCAGATTAGTGCAGTACTTATCTAGTTTGACTCACAATAATTTGGTGCATCAATCAGCTTGACTGATCAGTAGTAAGTGTTTATGGCATGCATAAATGGTGCTTTTCCACTAACACCTACTCGGCTCGACTCTACTTGGTTTGTGGGGTTTTACCTAAGGATGTAGTACTTGGTACCAGGTACTATGTGTCGGGGTTCTAAGCGAGCTGAGTTGAGCCGATAATGTGACGTCTACAGAGTGCAGGACACTGACTGGACAGAGAATGACGACACACAAGAGCGACTCCTTCACGAAAACCAAACCCGCCATTTAAAAAAAAAAACTGGCAACAGAAATGGTGTGCATTGCTCTTCACCGACTCTCTTCTTTTGCTTTGAATCTGACAAAAAGCCATAGACCGAGCAGCAGGTGTACCATCACCTCGATGTCCTCCATTGTTGTGTTGCATTTGTGTTGAACACAAATGACGTTAAGGGACATCTGGGCTGCCGTGCTATGATGACTCCACCCACGATGAGGTAGTACTCAATTGTAATGGAAAACAACCTAAACCGAGTCGAGTCGAGTAGAGTCAAGCCAAGTAGGTGCCAGTGGAAAGCGCCATTAGTTTGGGTGTTGGTCAGCTCTCTGTTCCTATTAAAACCATAATTTTGCAGATGGAGTTCTGACAACCAGAGCTCTTTATGTCTGTCACAAATCCTGTCATTGTAACAGAACTGAGCTTGTGTTTGCGTCTCTTCTAGCAGAGGAGACCATGACTCCCTCCGCCCCCCTCTCATTGGTCGGCCTCCTCATCATCCTGCTTAGCCTGGCCTCCTCTCAGACCATTGATGCCTCAGTGAAGGATCTCTCCAATAAGAATGCAGACTTTGCTGCCAGGCTTTACCGAGCCGTAGCAAGCCGCACTGACGACAACGTCTTCCTGTCTCCGTTCACGGTGTCCGCTGGACTGTTGGCGCTGTTGAGTGCCACCAATGGTCCAACCCAGGACCAGCTGCTGCAGGGACTCACACTGACCGGACTAGACCCTCAGACCATCCCAGGTAGGTCAGGCGTTAGAGGTCAGAGGTCAGGAGCTGGATTTCAGACAGTGTTTGGGTTTTAAACCAAGATCTGCTGTTCTCAGATGTCTTTCAGAATCTGAGGAACAACATCCTGCAGGAGAACGCAGGTTTTAACTTCCAGCAGGGTGTGGCTGTCCTTCCTGCTAGGAGTTTCTCCGTGTCATCATCTTACATGGACCTGGTTCAGAACAAGTTTCGGGGGAATGCTCAGAGTCTGGACTACACGACGCCGTATGAAGCCATTGACACCATTAACCGCTGGGTGGAGGAAAAGACCGGAAACCGTATCCAGGAGCTGGTATCCAAGCTGGACCCCCAAACTCAGCTGCTGATTACCACCGTTGCCTCCTACCAAAGTATGTGTCACCTGTTACCTATCAGAGCGCTGGGCTGTCTGACACCTGAGTCTCTACTTGGAACATCACAAGTGTTTTTAAAAACTTCATGCACAAGACCCAGCAGATTTCAGAAGTCACGTTTTCAATCAGACACAGTGTGCTCTTGAGTTGTCTCTATTGTGTATATAAATAAAGTTATTTTTTCCTGTGTTTTAGCTCAGTTCAGCACGACTTTTAATTCGTCGACCACTCAGGACGAGCGTTTCTTCGTGGACAAGTATCACGTTGTCATGGTTCCCATGATGTTCGGGTCAGGTAAGTACTTCCTGGCATACGACCGCTCAGTGAAGGCCGGTGTGTTGAAGCTGCCGATGGCGAACGGGGCGGCCATGTTGGTTGTGCTGCCCGACGAAGACGTGGACATCACCAGTGTGGAGGAGGAAGTAACAGGGGAGAAGGTCCGAGGCTGGATCCAACAGCTGAAGAAGACGTGAGATGTTCTTCTTTTTCTTTACATTTTTTTTTCCTGCAACATTTCCTCTTTCAGGCACTTCCATCTTTCCTTTCTTCCCTCCTTTCCTCCTGTCTTTACTTCCTTCACCCTACTCTTACCTCCTTCCTTTTTAAACCTTCCCTCTCATCTTTCCTCACCTCACGTTTTACATCCGTCGGTCCTTCCTGCCCTTCTTCTTTCCTCCTTTGTTTCCTCTTTCTTGCTGTGCTCAGTTCTCCAATCTGTTGTCTCCCTCTCCTCTTTTCAGTTTGCTTTCTTTTTTCCCATTCTGCACCTTTCATTGTTTAGTTTCTGTCATTTTACAGCCTTCCTTTCTTCCCTCCATCCTTCATTTCCTTCCTACTTCCTTATCACTGTTGTCCTTATCTTCCTTCCTTACTTCCTTCACTCGTCACGACACCATAAATACCAGTCAACTGCGCACAGTTCGACATTCACAGATAATTCTTTCAAGAACAAGAACATTTCTGCCACACAACATTAAAACTCTTGTTTTGTCATGTACACAGCAATTTGGAGGTGCAGCTTCCTCGCTTCAAGCTACAGCAGACTTACTCTCTGAAGGACATCCTGCAAACTCTCGACATCACTCAGGTGTTTGAGGACGATGCCGACACCAGCAATATGGGCGGAGCTAAAGGACCTAAGCTCACACAGGTGAGTGAAGAAGCTCAAAATTAAACTCGAAAACTTTTAAATGCTTAAAAATAAACTCCCCTACAATTTTAAAGCAATAAAAATTATTGACCACGTCTGCACAATGCGAGATGCTGTCGTATGTCTCCCAGCAACAATTCATGAACAAAGGTTCCTATGTGAAGACTCCAGTGAGATCCTCCACTGCAGCAGGCGGCAGCAGTGAGTCTTTATATGGCCACCATAACACAAGAGAAAGGAGAAAAGACAATCAAAATTCTCTTGCAAAAGAAAGCCAGAGAGAGATAGAAATTACGCTGTTGTTTCTTGGGCCCATTCCAGGCTGAGGACGCTTGGCCAGAGTGCTCCAGACAAATCCCTGCTTGCAAACGTTCCACAAGAACAACTCCACTGTCCTTATTTTGCAGGGACACCATTGCTACAGGCTTAGCACCACCTACGATGATTACGATTGCTTTAAAGAAATACACAGAAGCCACAGTACTTCTCCCTACGGCAGAATGATGACAGATGATATTTAGATTTTCAGGCGCGTAAAGAAATGTATGAATATTAGCTGGTTTATGCTAACCTCACAAGTGTTGTTCTGGCAGTGCTACACCTATGCTCAGCCCAGTGAAGCACATCAGCTGCAGGTTTCTGAACAGATGAGCTGATCTTTTTTGTTTTCCTGTCATTGGTGTTTGTGTTGGTTGGGCTTTCTTGGCTGCTGCAAAATAAATGACCCTAGAGTTGATCACTGAGTTGTACAGCCTACCTCATGATGCCATCACCAACAACAACTGAGTTCTTCATGGAACACACGCATCCAATCTGCTCTCTACAATTGTCAGCAAGTACAAATAACCTTTATTTATTGCTCTGCCAAGGACAGCGGCGGAGTTATGTGACAATCAACGTCTGTTTGTCTGTCTGTTAGCAACATTACTCAAAAACGGCACAATGGATTCGGATGAAATTTTCAGGGAACATCAGAAATGACACAAGGACCACCTGATTAGATTTTGGCAGTGATGCGGCTTTTAGTCTGGTTCCACAGATTTGTTAAGGATTTCCATGTCAATGAGAGATAGTCAGCTACGTCAGCTGCCTGCTGATGATCACATGATTGCGATCCTACTACAAATCCACAGCTGCAGACCTTTCGGGACTTATCCGTCATAAATCGTACAACGACAGAGCAGCCTTGGCGGAATACTGCGCTCTCTGAGTGCTTTTCTTGTTCACATCATTTACCGATTTTGCATTTTCATCTGCAGGTTTATCATAAAGCCATGATCTCTGTCGATGAGCAAAGTGGTGATGCTACTACAGGAGGCGGAGCCACTGAGTTCCGATCGCTTCCTCCTCGACTGACCTTCAACAGACCCTTCATCTTCATCATCTACCATGAGACAACCAACAGTCTGATGTTTATGGGCCGAGTGAATGACCCCTCCAAGTTTCAGTGATAAGTGACTATGTCCTACCCACCTGGTTGCTGTACCTACACCTATCAGATTTTCACATTTTAACAATTTAATCCAATGACAGCTCGATTGTGTTCTAATGTTGTTTACTGCCAGTATGTATTATTAATTTCAGAGTCCAGTCTGTACCAACAGAAGCGTCAGGATCCCTCCAAGGAGCTCCAAGACAAACGTGAGAGCTCCTGAGATAATAAACAGTAAAAACAAATATTTACGGCACTGCATTATGTTTTACCTTTCAATCATTTCTCTGTTCTTGAGCACTTGGTTAATTTTATGTTTGTGTCTTGTTACCAACTTGTAGACATTATACTAGCATTATGTTATCATTGTGGAAGCACCATATTAATATTATATTAGCATTGTGTTAGCTTTACCCATGTAGTTACAGTTACGCTACAATCATGCTGACTGTGCTAGCATCATGTTAACGTTAAGTTAACATCATGTTACTATTATGTTAGCATCAAGGTAATATAGATCTTAATATTGTGTGGACATTATGTTAATAATATGTTTGCATCATGTTAACATTAGTTTCATGCTAATATAGTGTTAGCATCATTTTAACATTATGTTAGTGTCATGCTAATACTATGTTAGTATCAAATTAACATCATGCTAATATAATGTTAGTATCCTGTTTGCAGTATCACTATTCACTATTATGTTTGCATCATATTGATAATATATTATGATTGTTTTAGCATCATGTTAGCATCACACCTCCTGTCTTTCACTTAGTTTTAAACTGAAATCAAAACCTGTTGGACAGACTATGATGAATAACTTTTCTAGCGCCACCATCAGGTCAACATGTTAACGTGTCCAACCCTTAAATACGTGTCCAACACTTATGCCATTCCCCTCTGCCTCAGTTCTACTTTGTGTTTACTGCTAATTAGCTAATGTTAACATTCTAACATGCCAAACTAAGATGATGACCTATATGTCTAATAAACATCGGCATGTCAGCATTGTCATTGTGAGCATTTTAGCTTGCTTATGTCATTTAGCTTAGAGGACTGATGGAGGCTAGTACTGTCGTCTTCTTGACAGTTTCTAAATAAGTCCAACATGTAAAAATGAGTCCAAATTAAAAGGAGGGGAGGTTGACCTGGTGGTAACTAGCAGATGTGCACTTTTGATCATGGGTCAACACCAGGTGTTATTTCATAGTTTGATGTAGGAGTCAGATACACTTCAGATACAATTCATGCTTGATATTGGTAAAAGACATTTCACAGGAAAATGCTGATGATTCTGTGAACGTTTGCTGTAGGAGTTATTAGCTGATGTCACCCTCTTGTGTACCTCTTGAAACATAGTTGTTGATATAAGCTATAACAGCCTCGGTATTTTTACCATGAAAGCAACAACAAAGAGTTGTCCAGGAGTTAACTGAAGAAGTAATGCAGCCTTACCTGCTATAGGTGGAAAGTGTGTAACTTTACTGCACTGTTATCAGTCAGTGTGAATTTGTTTGACCTCTATGTCTTGCCTCTGTTCTGAAAGAAAACTGAAAGAAAGTCTGATTACTCAAAGCATAACTCGTTACATATTATCCTGAAAACCAGAATCTGTGCTGGGAGAGGTGTGGTGGGTAATAGAGACGTTTAAACGTTACTTCAGGACAGTGTTTTAACACTGAAATACTAATAACTAATTATTTCCAATCAGCCTCAGCTAGATTTTGTGTCTCAAGCTAATTAGCATGTTAGCATGACATCCACTATGACACTATATATACTGGATGGAGTTACTGAAAACACTCATTGTACCGTTGTTTTCTCTGATATAGTGTATTAACATTAAAACACTGTCAAACATTTACCTCTGTGTCACTGTAATGTGTTCCGAAACAATGAAATATCCTTAAAATGTAATTAAGACTGGACTTAGTGATGGCATACTCTAGCTCACCTGGTTCATGAGCAAGGCTGAATCATGGCTCCATATCGGAGCTCTGAATACATCCAGAGTTTTATCTTACCAATGTATGGCAAGCCGTTTTGGCAACTAATAGCTAAACTGGATATGTATTGAAGATCCATTTGTCAAAAAGGACATTTCAGATATCTGTGTCATTATTCATCCAATCCACAATTGTCATTTTGCACATACAGAGCTGGACAAATGTCATCATTTTTACATGTGTGTATATCTGGTTTCTTGCTACAGCTACCTGCAGTGTGAATTGTGGATATCTGCAGTCGAACTATGGCTAGTGTTGACTCCAGTTCAAGATACCTGACTAGTCATGGTTGTAGTTCAAGATATGTTTCATTCCCACTCAACATATCTACTTTGTCATTTTTGATATCAATTATATTTGAACTAGTCAGAATAATGTAGATTTTGTGAACTGGAATTTTTCCATATCAAAATGTAATTACAGATATCTGGAGTGAGATTGTTGTTGAGGTAAAATCACATTGCAGAAGACTGTAGTCACATTAAAAGCTATGGCAAGTCAAAGGCGGAGGTGGCTTGGTTTTCAAACATACCGTGGCACCAAAACTGCAACCGTGTGCGACAAGCTGTTTTACTGGTATGCCAGAGCAGCCTTTCAGCTAATTTAAACCATAAAGAAAGCTTTAAACCATAAAGCTCTTCTTATTACATATGCCTTTTAGAACAATCTTATCTACCATAGCAGCTACCGTTACTTCTGCTAAAACAGGTCAAATGCTTTGCTGGATTGATATTCAGTGGTGAAATGCACAACAGGAGGAGTCATAATGATGTTTGAGATATCTGCTACAATTTTGACTAGTCCAAACTGATTTACATGTATCCAAATGCTGTTTTGACTACAGAATGACGTCATAGATATTTGGGCTATGACTACAACTAATTTATAATGTTAAATCTGAAAAGTCAAACTTAACTGTTAAAAGATAAAACGGCTTGCCATTCCAACATGAAACCATCAAACCCCTACAACAAAATCCCAGTGACCTCATGTCCCAACGCAACCATCATACACACCAGTCAAAAGGTAAAGCCACTGCTATGATTTCACCATTTATCCAACTAATCACACTTTAGCAGTTGAGAATAATAAGAAGACACCAACAGTTTGTATGAGTGGAGTTTACTGAACCAATCAGGTGGCAGAATGAAATCATTAGAATACACAGTGCTCAGTAGATATAAATAGAAGTCAGACTCTACTGTCTCTGTTTGTGACTGTAAGGCAGAGATGATATCCTGTTGCATTCTGGGTAACCTCCTGTAGCTGCTGTCTCTATGGCAACCTCTCCTTGATTGGCTGATGGCCTGGTGGAGGATGATGACCACCATCTTCAGTCTCGTCCTGACTGGACACTAAAAGAGTTCGACTTCCTGTTTCTAGAGATTTTTTTTTTTTTTTTTTTTAAAAAAGAAAAGGAAAAAAACATTCATTATTTTTTAAATGTAACCAGACTATTAAGGTAATACTCAGAAGTAAAGCGAAAACTAAAATCAGGCCAGTTTTAGACCAGAATGAAGTCAGAGCTCAGTAACAGGGCTTGTGGGGTTAGACCATTCAACTGTTTTTAACATTTTTAGGTTCAAGAAATTATGGCTCACTGATGCACTGGAGCCATGAGTACATGACTATCTTACTTCAACACTACAACATTATCCTAACTAGAGCACACTGGCATCTGTGGTGCTCCCACTCAATCATGAGTTACTACACCTGCTACAGACTACAGTTTACTAGCTAGCTATTTAAATGCATCTTCAATGGATGGCAGAATTTGTGAAACAGCTCTGCTTTCTCATTTAAATTTAGTAAGAATGATGAGATGGAGAGCTGAGGTTCACTCCAACACCCACCTCTGCAGTGACCATTTGACATCAGGCAGTTTTAAAAACTTTCACCAGAGACAGCTGGGATTCACAAATAACCCATTGCTGGTGAATTTGCCAAATAATCTCCTACCCTGGCCATCATCCTGCCTTCCCACCGACATCTGGTATCTTCCTTGTTCAGCCATAACAGAGTTAAACTAAATAAAGACCGGGATAAAACAGGGCAAATTTAGAGAAAGGTGTTGACTAAACAATAGCAGGACTAAACAAAGTTAGACCGGGGTTAAGGCAGGGGTAAACCATGGCTCTGACAGTGGAACGACAAAAGACCAAAACATCAGGTCCGTGTTGTCTCTTAAACTTATGAGACAACATAAAAGTGATCCAGGTGGTTTTGTAAAGGACGGATCTTAAATTGGTTTTTAAAAAAAGCTCCAATGGTACGTAGTTTTGGGGCCAATCCTGAAACTGGTCTGAGGGGTCTTTGAAACTGTAAAACCTGCAGACCCTGACAACCACATGGGACCATTACACTCTGAGGTTGAACTATCAGCCTGAACTCACATTGAGAGCTTCCTGGATTGGCTGTCCTTCACCCCGCATCCACGGTCCATCGTTTTACTACGCTGGTCCAAGGTACTGGTCCTATGGTCTCTCTGGTCCAAGGTACTGGTCCTATGGTCTCTCTGGTCCAAGGTACTGGTCCTGTGGTCTCTCTGGTCCATGGTAGTGGTCCTGTGGTCTCTCTGGTCCAAAGTAGTGTTCCTATGGTCTCTCTGGTCCAAGGTACTGGCCCGGTGGTCTCTCTGGTCCAAGGTACTGGTCCTGTGGTCTCTCTGGTCCAAGGGACTGGTTCTGTAGTCTCTCTGGTCAAGGGTACTGGTTCTGTAGTCTCTCTGGTCATTGGCACTGGTCCTATGGTCCAAGGTACTGGTTCTGTGGTCCATCATATTGTTCCTGTGGTCCATGTTACTAGTTCTGTGGTCCAGTGTACTGGATCTATGGTCTCTCTGGTCCAGAGTACTGGCCCTGTCCAGGAGGCTAGTCGTGTTGCTGCGGATCAAGACCGGCATGGAGGTGGCAGACTGGGTGGCCATGGTGAAGTGGGCAGTCCTTAAGGAGTCATCTGTGAGACACAAGAAGTGATGTGGAATACTGGCACAGTACTTCTCTCCACACTAACAGAATAATGGACTCTAAGATGTGTTTCTAAGTGCGTTAGGGCTTTGGAATGTCCCACTCAAATTGTCAAGTACATGAGGGCTCTGATGTGGACTTTTTAATGCTCAGATGCGCTTGTTCTATAAGTTCATATATCTGCAGACATTCCTAATGGACTTGTACATGGTTAGTAGCGAAATTACTGACATATAATTGTGGTTGTCCTGCACCCTCACAAAACATAACACATGCACAAACCACGCATGGATTGTGTAGAAGGAATTGGCTAGGAAGTTTGTGAAACAGCACAGTTATGCTTATTTATTGCAGTTTTGTAGAGTTGTTTGAATTTCCAGTCAAACGTCTGCATAGAATTTGTAGATGGTCATTGCTTTCCTGACTTTTGGTAGTTTTTTAAATTGTACAAACACTGTAATGCCAGACAGAGAGAGTGACAAATTGAGCCACTACCCAGAATGATACAGGAGTCTAAGTTCACTTTTTTTGAATGACGATGTGTTGTTTTCAAGCAACATGTGCAGTTGTTGTAGTGTGTCCCATTCCTCCATTTTTATACCATTTCAAGCCCTCATGAACTCACACACTCAAACACTCCTGCTGTGATGTCAGCGAAGTCCGTGAGGGTTTAGTACATAGGCCTTAGGGTGGAGATTGCGATTGGGTCACTGAATGTCAGGGTTCTGGCTGTGTGAGGGTGTGTGGAGGCTGTACCTTTGCTGGACAACATGGCGGACTTCCCAGATCCAGATGTGCTGCTCAGCTCTTTCACTTTCCTGAAACACCAAAAAGCAAATAGCCTTAGACAATGGACTCATCTCTATTCTTCTCCAGCTGGATCTCAGTGCTGCATTTGACACAGGTGATCACAATTTTTCATTATAGAGACTGGAACATCTCATTGGGATTAAAGGAACTGCACTAGGCTGGTTGATCAACACTATCATTTAGATATATTCCAGTTTGTTCATGTCGACAATGATCCTTTCATGCCCACAACAGTTAATCATGGAGTTCCACAGGGTTCTGAGCTAGGACCAATACTTTTCACTTTGTACATGCTCCGCTTAGGCATTATTATTAGCAAACACTACATAAACCTTCACTGCAATGCAGATGACATCTAGCTAGACTTATTAGGTTTCAGGCATGTCTTAAAGACATTAAGGCTTGTATAGGATGAATTATAAATTTCAACCAGGAAAGTCTGAGTTATTTTAGAACAGGGTGTGTCCTTAAACTGACACAAAACAGAAGTCTTTAGGGCAGCCTGTCATAGTGGGAAAATTAGGAACATTCTGTCAGAGTGATGCTAAAAGACTAGTCCATACATTTTGTAGCCTTCAAGCTGGACAATTGTGATCGCGTTCTATCAGGATGTCCCAATAACTCTGTAAAAAACCTCCAGCTGATCCAAAATACTGCAGCTAGAATTCTGACGGGAACCACCCACAGAGATCATATTTCTCCCACATTAACTTCTCTACACTGGCTCCCTGTAAAATCCTGAATAGAATAGAGAATAAAACCCTTCTCCTCACACACAAAGCTCTTAATGACTATGTTCCATCTTATCTTAAAGAACTCATAGTACTATCCGAACAGAGCACGTTGCTCCGAGAGTGCAGGCTTACTTTTTATTCCTAGAGTTTCCAGAAGCAGAATGGGAGATTTCAGCCATCAGGCTCCTCTCCAGTGGAATTAGCTGCCAGTTTAGGTTTAGGAGGCAGAGTTCTTCTCTACTTTTAAGATTACACTGAAAGCTTTCTTTTTTAATAAAGTTTATAGTTAGGGTTGGATGAGGTGAACCTTGACCCTTAACCATCCCTGAGTTATGTTGCTATAGGTTTCAGCTGTTGGAGACTTCCCATGATGCACTGAACACCTTTCCTTTACTTTCCTCGCTTCCTCTTTACATACATAAAAGCAATCATTTTCTTCACACTATTGCCAAGTACTTGTTCAAATGGAATTGTTGGATTTGTGGAGTTTTGCTTTACAATAGCTTTTGCAAGGTTACGATGTGCAGTGCCTCGAGATTATTTATGTTATGAATTGGTGGTATATAAATAAAACTGAATTGAGCTGAATTCTTACAGAGTTCGGTCTGAGTTCAGAGGTTTGGACGATGTTGGTTGACTGCTGAGGGACCGACTCCGAGACAGTTTAGCCTTCCTCATTTCTTTACCTGCACAGAAGATCATCATCAACATCAACATCATGACATCATCACCTTCACCATCATCATCATGACATCATCATCATCAATGAGGAAGAATTGGAGCTCATCTTCATTCTCTCCATCTTACCAGAGGATGCAACTGTTCCAGATGAAGACACTGACATGGACTTTGTTGCAGACAGACTGGTCTTACTGTCTCTTCCTGTCAAAGAAATGTGATTTACAGACTGGATTGCAAATACAACCTCTTCTGTGACTCTTTCAAAAAAGTAAGTTCAGCTCACGTTTTCTTTCCGTATGTTTATCAGAGTTCAGCTTTCCATCGCTCTGTTGGCGCTCCAGCTGTTCCTGACGACAAAACAGATGCCATTAAAACAACGTAGACCAGTTAAAAACTGAAGACCAGCTTTTGGGCTCAGCCTCACCATCTCCAGTAGCAGAGTTTCCTCCTTCTCCTTCTTCTGGTCTAGCAAGTCCCTCTCCTGCCTCTTGTGAAACTGTTCACAGACACAAGACACCAAGGAGGTTACAGGATAGAAGTGAACCTGATGTATTGACAATTTAAGCCTTCATTAAACTGGCTGCTTACAGGTTCTGACAGGTCCAGTTTGTCCAGTTCCAACACTGTCTGGAAAACACGATGGACACAGTTAATCTCTGATCATTTTTATCCCTCATAAATAAACTGGTTGGCAGGTTTAAATGTTTCAGTAACAGCCTGGACTGGTCTCTGGTAGGTGTTACCTTGCGGATAGTGGCCACCACGTCTTTGTCTTTCTCTCTGCAGAGAAGTTTCTGGACGCAGAAGTCAAGTTTCTGCAGCAGCTGTTTGTCAGCTGGCAAGCGGAGTGACGAGCGCAACCTGGGCAACAACTGGCACAGCTTGTACCTAAGACAAAGAGACAGGCAGACAGACAGACAGACAGATGTGCTATGTGTGATGTCAGGAAGATTTTAGCTGTTTCATTGAAAAGAATGATGAGGATCTACCTGACATTGGCAACAGGGTCATGAACCAGCTCCAGTGCTGGGATCAAGAAGTGTTCGTTGAAATATTTACGGGAGAAAATCTCGGTGGCAGTTTCACAAACATCAAGGAATCTTAGACGGTTCCAGTAACTGCGACCCTGAGCGAGATCTGAGATCACAAACACAAAAAGTCTTACATCCTGACAGAGGTTTTGTAATTTTTTCACATCGATTGAAGTGATGCTGACTCTACTGTTAAAAGAAACAGAAGAACAAGTAGAAGCAGAAATGTTCAGACCCTGGATCAGTCGCTCCATCATCTCCTGACGCTGCTCCTGTTTGCGGTTGTAGCGCAGAAAAGTGCAAAATGTACGAGCCGCCTCCTTCTGCACTGGCAATACTTTCTGCAACCAAAACAAGCAGAGCAGAGTTACCTGTCTGTCACCTGGTATACCTGTGGTATTGTCTGATGCAGTGCCTGGCAGTGCTGACATTAGTGGTGAGGATAATGAAGATACGAGGAGAGAAGCTCTGGTGCAGCAGTTCTCCAGGAAGCAGTCTGGCCAGGCAGCAGTAACGCTGCAGCAGCTTCTCATGTAGCCGCCAACGCAGAGAACATCCAACTTTCTGTTCTGCTAACAGCAGTGCCGACAGCAGCTCTGGAAACTGAGGAGGACCATGGCACAACAGGGGAGAACAACACAGGAGAACAGAAAAGTCATTTTTAAAGTCAGCTCGAAGATTACGTACCACAAAGAAGGAGAAACTATGTGAGAAGAAATTAAACCACAGTGAACTGAGTTTAACTTCTTACCTTATTGTCCAGGGCAAGGTTCTCTCCTCTAGATAGAACTGTCTCCAGAGTTTCCTCCAAGTAATTCATCAAAGCATCCAACACCTAAACAGCAGTGGTGGAGGGAGGATTCTGATTCTTTACTTAAGTAAAAGCACCGATGAACACTGTCACAAGTAAAAGCGCTGCAAGTCAAATTACTTCAAGTGAAAGTATGTATATATAGGTAGGAAAATGTACTTGAAATGTTAAAAATAAAAGTAGTGGTGCAGAAAACTGTCCTGTGTGACAGTTAAACTGTTAAATATCATATCCTTGGATTATTACTTATGCTTTAATGTAAAAGCAGCATTTCACTATTGTAGCTGGTTGAGGTGGAGTTCATTTTAATCTATTTTGTATAGGACTGCATAAAATGATTGTTTTAACCATGGCTTAATCTGCTGATTGTTTTCCCCATGTCTCCAAATAAAATACAAAACTTGACCTAACAAACACTAATATTAACATTGTGACATAGGATATTAAAATAATGACATCTAGAAATGCTTCCTGATTGGTAGAACAGTGTTGGTGGGTGTGGCTTCTCACCTCTAGAGCATCGTCCTGCAGCAGAGACAGAAGCTCCTTGTGGACGAGCTGGACATTTGAACCGAGCAGCTTCACCACCTAACAGGAGGATGCGGGGCCACCATGTTACATCATAGGAGACAGCCAATCAGAGTGAGGTGCTGTGACGTGTCATCTTTTATTTTAAACGCTATATCTTGATTTCCTACCAAAAACAGCTGCTAGCCTAAGTACAGGGACAGTTCTTGCTCCTAAAGACAAACCCGTTAATGAACCGTAATGAGACTGTAATGCCTGCTGCAGCTACCAGGGGCACCAGCAGAACTGCTAGTGTTGTGGTGATGGTGATCTCACCTGGTGGAAACTGGCTGCAGCACTTCGCCGGACGCTGACCTCTGGGTCACTACAAAGACTGGAGAAAGAGGGGTAAAGCTCCGACAAGAAGTGAACCGAGTCCGCAAACACCACCATGGCCTGGGTGAAGAGAATACAAAGTGACCTCAACACGTGGAGAACTTAGGAACCCTGAAGCTGAGTGTGTGTTAGTCTGTGTACCGGTAGGTTGTAGCAACAGTTGCAGCGAATCAGCGTAGCCTCGTTGTTGCCGTCAGTCTGGTTGCCTTCAGTCGGCAGTCCGGCGACACACAGCACCTTAAACCTCTGCAGTAAACGACCCTTCTGCTCCTCTGACAGAGACCCTGAAACAAAGGGATAAAACTCAGAAATGTGATGATCCACCTGGCACAGACCAATTACAAAACATCACACTGGTTTCAATGAGGCTGTTCCTTCCATCCCCTCCAGGTTTTGTTGTCCTTCAGCAAAACTATGAAGCACCAAGGCAACAGTGACTCCTGAACTCAAAGAGGACTGGACAGACTGAACTGCTGTTTAGCAATGACTAGTGTTGACTGAGTTTTTTTTTCCCTACAACAAAATGATGAGGTGGAGCCATTCCATACTGCAAAATGGCCTAACTATGAGACACTAAGCACAGAATGACACTGTTTGAGAAGGTGTTGACCATAGAGATGACCCTCTTGGATGGCATCTTCCACCCTGGATAACTCAGAAAAGAAGAATCTGATCCCGGAATTCCAGTGTGACTCCAGACCTGGCGCTACATGAGACAACGTCAATTACATCAAGCTGGTAGCCTTTACCTTTGGCATAGGCTTTGACTAATTCTCTCTTAGAGACTGACTTCCCATATCCCTGGAACTAGTTTAAACAGCTAAAATGTGTATGTCAACATCCCGTTTTCAGTGCTAACCCTAACCTGGCCATTAGGTGCTCATGATGAGCTCCTCCCCCAAGGCTGCCACTGCTTCATCTGTGTTCTGGATTCACTCTTAGCCCCGCCCCTCTCCTGGGACCAGTTGCTGCTGGGTAAACCCACCAGAAGCTGTTGCCTCTAACGATACAGCTCTCTGGCTGTAGTACAAAGACCATTCCCTGATTTATAGACTGATGTCTGTTAGTTCATCCAGATTACACAATCAGTTTTTTGTTTTGAATATGAAATCAATTTAAACCAAAGTGCGTTCAGCTTCCACTTTTTGTGTTGAATCTCACCTGCCAGTCCGCTGCAGAGCTTCCCAAACTGGAACGACAGAGACGCCACGATGGCCTCATCTGCCTGCGATGAGGCCTCACACACCGACATCACCAGGGGAATCACAACATGGAGTCGGTCATCTGAAGAGGAAGAGGGGACTTTAAACCAGATGTTTACAGAGATTTGCACCGCTGACTTACTTCTTCCGCCTGAAGAACTAATACCCCAATATAACCAAAGTTCTGACTCACCGCTGTCCATCATCTCCATCAGGTTGATGATGGTGTCAAAGGCAGCAAGACGAACAGTGCTGTCCTCGTCTCCAGCAAGCTCCACCAGCTCAGGGAGGAGCTCCATTCTGGTGTCATCCACCCTGAAGGACAGACAGGACACACTGTCTTATCACACAGCATGTTGAAGTTAGATTGGTGTTGGGTTTAGGTTTGGTTGTCATATGGTCAGTTTTTTGTTGTCATTTGATCTGTGTTAGGTTTATGTTACATTGTTGTTTAGTTGTTGTTTTGGTTATTGGTTAGTGTTAGGGTTTTGTTTTGCTGTGAGATGCTAGTTGTTTGGCTGCTATTTGGTCTGTGTTGGGTTTGGTGTTTGGGTGTGAATTGCTTTATGTTGGTTGTTTGGTTGGTATAAGGTTTTCGTTTGGTTGGTAGTCGTTTGCAGCTGGGTTAATGTTGGTCGTTGCTGTGTTTATGTTTGGTCATCATTTGGTAGTTGTTCGACTGTTGTTTGGTCATTGTTTGGTCACCATTTAGTTGGTTTCAGGTTTATGTTTGGTTGTTGTTTGGCTGTTTGACTGTTGTTTAGAAGTCATTTGGTTGGTGTTAGGTTCGTGTTTGGCTGTCAGTTGTTTAGCTGTTGCTTGGTCTTTGTAAGGCTTTTGTTAGATCCTTGTTTGGCTAGTGTTTAGTTATTGTTTGGTTGGTGTTTGGTTCATCCATTGTTTGCTGGCAGTTACCCAGTGGCTCTGGCGATACCCTCCAGCTGACGGCACATACATGCTCTGACCTCAAACTCTGGGTCCTGACATAAAGAACGAGCCAGTGGCAGCAGCTCCTTCTTCACTCTGATGCACAGAAACACTGTTAGTATCAGAGCAGGTGAGATGACACCTGATCAGCACACGTACAAAGACAGGCTATATTACAACAGTACTACAGTGTTCAGAGTGTACGCTGTATGTGTCGTAGTAGAGTGTTCAGAGTACATAATGGTACACGCTGTGCTGCAGCTCACATGTGAGAATCAAACTTGCAGGCAACTTTCCCTAAAATGCGACAGCTGGCCAGACGAGCCTGAAGCGAGTGAGACAGCTGAGACTGATATAGGAGAGGGTTTAGCACCTGTAGAGACAGACAAGTAGAAGGTGAGACAGGCAGGTACGGAAGTATAGCAGGACTGAACACAAAGAAACCCTAAAAAATTGAAAGTCATTCTCAGATCCTTTTGTTCACATTGCTTGTAATGCAATCCCTCACTTAAATCCTGTAATGCTCATCAGTTATTAGCAGGTGAATCCAGAACAGTTCTGCTGGAAAGTATTGCTCATGAACTGACCTCTTGTTTAATGGTCTCTTTGGGCAGAGCGTTGATCGCTGACAGCAGAGTTTCTAACCAGGCGTTGCTAATCACTGTCAATAAAGATGGCAAAATGAGCAACTGTTACAGCCATGTCAACACATTGAGGGTCAGGTGTGTTTCCCGGTGTGTTGGTTGCTCAGGCGTCATTACCTGCGTCTTGATAGTACAGGTGTGGGTTACCTGTGTCCCGGTGGTTCAGGTGCAGCAGAACAGTTTTCAGGATGGAGTAGGTGTGGGTATGGATCAGGATGATGTCGTCCTGGAGGATTGTTAAAAATGACCCTGCTGCTGCCAGTTGGATTTCACCTCCGGCTCCATTCAGGACCTCCTGGGTCACAAGGACAGGAAAGGTTACTTGTGAGACACACCTGTACAACGCAGCTGTCATGTCCTGGAGTACTGTCCACATCCTGTCCTCATCCTCCTTCTCTGACAGATCGTACCTACCCGAACTTTTGGTACGACACGGCGAAAAGTCTCAGCTGGATTCTGGCGGACAAGACTTGGGAGGTTACTGATGACGCTGGCCCTCTGCACCTCTTGACCCACACTGAGGAGCAGAGAGGAGGGCAGAGGGGAGTCAGACAGCAGACAGAGGGAAGACAGAGGGGTGACACATGGTAGGCAAAATGTAAAGTGAGAATGTTTCCAGATCAAAAAGAGAAGGACCCGAACTTGAACCCGGAGGACTCCACAGCTGGAACCAGGACAGATTCACATGTCCAGCTATGAACTCCACTGTCCGGTATCTCTTCCTGTCTTCACTGTCCTGTTTACGAATCAGTTCAGTGAACTAGTTTAGCTCCTCTGGGATGGGACTGCTGATTACCTTCAGTGTTTAATTAGCTCCAGGGTTTACTGGGTCACAGTGAAGGAGGACGGCTGGAGAACTGAGAGCCTTGTGCTCCACCTGAGGCCTCCTGAAATCTTCATACATATAAAACCTTGTTTATTTGTTCTTGTTTCTCAACCCAAGATATTAGCAAGTCTTACTTTAACTAGTGCTTATTGTAACTAGTTATTTTTCACTGGTCCCGTTTCCCAAGTCTCACTTTAACTTGTTTATATTTTAACTAGTCTTAAATGTGACTAGCCTTATTTTTAGTAATGTTCATCGTGAGCACTTTTAAGTTTAATTAGTTAAATAGGTTTACTTTGAACTAGTTTTATTTTAACTGGTGTTCAGTGTACTAGTCATTTTTAGCAAGTTTAATTTTTAGTCATATTTACTAGTTATTATTGTAACTAGTATAAAATGTAGTTAGCCTTATTTTAACTAGTGTTCTAAGTACCTTTCATTTAAACTAGCCTTATTTAAGTCATGTCCATTGTAGCCAGTCTTATTTCTACTAGTTTTTAATTTAACCACTTTTAAATGCTACTAGTCTCATTTTAAATGGTGTTCATTATCACCAGTTTTAAGTTTGGCTAGTTTTAACCTTAGCTAGTCTTATTTTTACTCATCTCATTCATTGTAAATGGTTTTAATTTTAACTAATCTTATTTTAACTAGTTTTAATGTTTACTACAGAAATTTTAACTAACCCGTTTTAATTTAACTAGCATTACTTTCACTAGTTTTAGTTATTAACTAGTTTTGCATGGACTAGTTTTAATTTGAACTAGTCTACATTTTTACAAGTCCTGTTTGAACTAGTTTTATTAACTAGTCTGATATTCCTTGTTGTGCAGAATACACCTGTTGCAGATCAACAGGTCTCCAGACGTCGGTGAATGATCTCAGTCTGAACTCTGCTTCATCTCTCATAAACTTCCAAAACAGAACCAGATTTGGAGCCGCCAGATCTGGACCTGGAGTGGTCTGAGACACCTGGAGGAGCCACAAAGCAGACAGTAGTGAAGTAACCAGGGTTAACTCTGGGTTTCTGGGACTATGCCAGTGGTTCTCATGGTAGCTAATGCTGCACACCTAACCTGCTCCACAGCATGTTCAAGATAGAAGATGAACACTTCAAAAACATTGCCTACTGACCAATCAGTTCTCTTAGAAAATGGCATCTCATTTCTGGAAGATCGTGTGAAGCTCAGTGCAGAGATATTGAGAGGGTCTCTGAGGAAGGCAAGAGTTTGTCCAGTCAATCTAAAACCTTTTGTCTCCTTGACGATCATAGATATGACAGATGTAGATTCCCAGGTGGAGAGAACTTTTGTCCTAATCACCTTTTTTCCCCCCTGTTGACTGCATGATATTGCAAAGCCAGTTCATTGTTCTATTGGGCAATGTACAGTGATACAGTCCTAAAACTGAGACAGATTAAAGCACGACATCCTTGGACTTTTTGACCCTTGCAGTCAGCATATTTCCTGGATTGAATGATGCTTTTACATTTGTTTTTTATTTGCTTGCAAGACTGTTTGATACCGTCTGAGCTGCCGCTAAAAGAATAATGTAAAAATTGGCTTACATGCTATATGAACAGAGTTACATCTAAGCATTAAATCTGAAAATGCACAATTAGATCTACTCATCTATTAAAGGTCCCATCTTTAATAACTTAATGAGGGTTTTACATGTCTATAAAATGTGTTTTTTAATTTTTCAGCTTGAAATGCTGCAAACATGGTTCTTTTTACTGTTGTTACTAATGTTCACACCCCTTCAGGCCCTTCAGGAAGAAGACTCTCTCTGAATCTGTGATTGACAGCATAGAACAAAACAGCAGACTACATGGCAGCTGAGCTCTAAGAATTCACAGCACAGCCGTTATTTTTGTCATTTTTCAAACAGTTTTGTAGTTACAACATCAGTAAGCTAGCAGTGCAGAGCTAAAATGGCTCTGAAGTGACTGCTGGTTAACATGTAGTCTTAATGGACTGCATTTAAGTCACTATTTCATACTCAGTCCACTGTCTGTACAATTTCACACAGCTCTGACCTGAAGTCATATGATCACAGTTAATGACAACATTAGCCACATTAGCAGCACAACATGCAAACTGTAAGGATTTTCCTGTTGTTGATGTGACATTTCCACCAATAACAAAAACAATCCACTGGATCTTCAGTTTCTCGGATGCTGGGCGTGCATGAAGACTCTTGTGCTCACTCTTGCAGCTAACAGCAGACCATTTGGTGTGATTTGTTCATGGCTGATACATTTTAGAGTTAGCAGAAGCAGCTCGACAAATTAAACAAACCTGGTGGACTTAAGGGCAGCTGCTCATTCTGAATGTCCCACTAGAAGCAGCAGGCTGTGAGAGTGAGGATTATACAAGGTTTGAGCTATTAGTTCCTCAGCTGATTTGCAGCAGGGCATTAAAAGTCTTAGCAGGTTGTAAAGCTGTGAGGTTTTCTTCAGGAATGTCTTCTTATGTTAACAGATTTTATTTTACACCTCCAAGTTTATAACAACCACTAAACCACAATAAAAATGGATTTTTGCCGTATGGGACCTTTAATGATGAGCAGTGAGATTGATAATATTGTTAACTTAAACATTCACAGTGTGAATATTTTTACAGCTTATTTTTTGCCCTTGGTTTTGGCATATTTTTTGCTTTCAGTCTGTATTACAGTTTTAAAGTCCTCATATTAGTCTATAGTTTGCACTTCTCATGGAAAATATGTAGCTTTAGACATGTCCATGTTTGCAATCTTTTTAAGTGAACACTTTCCTATCCAGATTCAGAAACCCTGAGTTGACCTAACCAGTTCATAACCAGCTTCATGTGGCTGCTTGGCCTGATGTAGTGCAGGCTTTAGGTGAGATTCCAGCCTGGAGTCCTGCTCTGAGCTTCAATTCTCTCATCCAGTTTAAACTCCACAGAGGAGAGGTCCCACTTATGTTCTCAAAGCTGCAGGTCAGATCTCACCTGAGCAGGTAGACGGCTCTCTCGATGTCGTTCAGGTCTTCATCTACAGTCAGCTGATCGATCTCCTCTGCAGTCTGATGGGGAACAACAGACACAGCAAGTCGACTCATCACCCAGCAGTGATCTGTCTGATCTGCCTGTGATGAAAACACTCAGACAAGTGTGTGTGCGTGTGTGTGTGTGTGTGTGTGTGTGTGTGTGTGTGTGTGTGTGTGTGTGTGTGTGTGTGTGTGTGGGAGAAGACGGGGGTGTGTGTCTGCGTCATTATGACGTCGGGTTTCTCCCATAAGAACACCCACGGGCCCGCCTCCTCGTGACACAATCCCCCCTCGAAACCCCGCCCCCGCAGCTACAGGTGGAAAATCTGCTATCAGACTGTTTTGTGATTTCTTTTATTGATTAGTTATTGATGCCGGTGTTTCAGTGTAAAAAAGGATCAGAAGTGTTCTTCCTCCTCTTTTTTTCTGTTTCATTATATTCAAGTGTTTTATCTGTCCTGCTGTCTGTCTGTCTCTAATGTCATGTCTTCATGTAGCTCTGTGTCTTATTCTTTGATGAAAAAACTAACTTGTGTTAGGGGTTTCCTTTTCACGCTTTATATAAATTGCAACACTCTGACTCAAACCTTGATTTCAAGCCTCATAAAATCAAATTAATTCAATTAAAATGAATGAATGAGTGCTTTCATTGTGTGTCATCAGCCCTCGCTCTGCTCCTGTCTCTCACACATCTGACTGTTCAATCATGCATGGATTATTTATTAATGCATTAGTTCACAGCTTCAACTCCTCCTGTGCACACAAGCCTGCTCTGCAAACATGATGATCACTGCATGATGATGTTCAGATTTCTTTGCTGACTGGATTTGAGGAGGAGGAGATCCTGAAACCTGTCTGTCTCTCTGCGCTGACAGACAGACAGGTGGAGAGACAGACGGACAAACTGCGTCATGCTGCGCAGATAGCGGGTCTCCCCTCTGCTTCCTGCATGGAGGCCGCTGATCTTCCTCCCACTGACTCATACAACATTTCTCACCATCACCATCAAGATCATCATCGTCACTTCTCATGTCTCCCACATGTGCTGGAGACACATGAGCGCCTGCTTCATGTATGTGTGTGGGAACAGTTCTTCGTGAGAGCGTGAGTCTGAGCCTGACAAGCTGACATGCACACCTACCTTGAGACTCCTGCGGATAGGCCTCTCGATGAAGGCAAGCTCCTGCAGCTCCTCCAGCGGACCGCACAGCAGGCTGGACTGGCTCAGAGCCATTCTGCTGGGGAACATCTGCTCACTGGAAGCGGCCCAGTTTGCTACTGGCTGTTAGTGGGAGAGCAGGCGGCGGATCTCAGTACCAACCATCTCTGATGAGAGGAGGGGGCGGGAGGGGCGGGGGACTGTCACTAGCCGTTTCCAAGGAGATCCCTGCTCGCTCTGTCCGCGACGGAGGGAACGTCACGCCAGACTCCGCTCAAAGGTCTAATAATATAACATTCATTCGCTCATTTGAGGGCGAAGCGGACGGTCAGAAGTTCCAAAGCAAACATATTACAAATCAACATCGGCCGGTCTTCGATTCGGCGTACACAGTGTCCCACAAGCTGCGAATATTTCAGTAAAACCTCCACTTCTCTGAGGAACATCTATAACATCCCACAGTGTTAGTTGGAGCGGGGAGCAGACCCCACAGCCTGCCGCTGTCAAACACCATCCCGGGGACGCTTTCCAAACCAATCCTCGCTCTCTTTAATGCGGAGGCAACAACACACCAGAGTCAGCTAACAAAAGGGAGGTTTTAACTCTTATTTCCAGTCCAGTTAAGCCAACAACCTATTAAAACTTACAGCAGAGGTATCATATAAAATTCTGTCTTCATTTCGGGGTTCCAGCGGGACACACATCTCCAAACGAAGCTACATCAGCACCAGATTCCGTTTTAAAACTCACATTACAGCATATCTTTACTAAAGAACAAGCGAAATATTAAAAAATGTGGCAGTGAGCAGATCGACAGGGTGTCCTCTCCAGTTCGGCGCATATAAGTAGTCCAAAAATCCCACTTGAGATAAAATCCAGACCTTCTCCAGCCGTCTCAGCGGTGGAGGTCTGTGCGGTAGGAGCGTCACGCCGAACTGCGTTAAAATTTCAGCGCTGTATTGCGTCTGTGCTCATGGGTGAAGCTGGCAGTCCGACAGACCTTAAAGAAATGGCATATTTGATGAAACGGAACGTCCCACTCACTTCGGCCTACACTTCTCACATCAACGAGTGATTATTTTAATAAAGAGTCGGTGTTTCTGAACCCGGGTCCGTCTGGTCGCTCCCACACGGAGGGCGGTACCGAGCAGTCTCAAATAATGGGGTTTAAAAGTTGAGATTTTATTTGAATTTACATCATTTCAGTAGATTTTCTCAATCCGGATTTTATTACAAAATCCTACGGCAGGTTGTTACGGTAGGACATCACAGCGACACAAACTGTGAGCCGTTAAAATTGCTAAAAATGTGAACAGACATTTGTGAGACAGCAGTAAGTCCGAATGTCTACGTGTGGTTTGATAGACTTGTCTGACCTGCTGATGAAGCGGCCCTGACCGCAGGCTGGCACCCGAACCGGGCTGAAACCGGACCAGGACCGGGTGATGAGCAGCAGGGCGGCTAGCTGGAGGCTAACGGCCGCACTGCAGCAGCTGAACCGGTTTCCATGGAAACGGCTGTCTGTGATCCAGCTCATTCACAAAGTCCAGTTTAAGAGGCCTGATGGTGGTTTCACACCGATGCTCACAGAAACACACAGTCATAGTTTAACATGGCATCCAAAATGTCACAAAAAAGTCATAGTTTCGTATGTCGTCCAAAATGTGGAAGGAAACGTCATAGTTTAGTATTTCGTCCAAAATGTGGAAAAAAAACGTCATAGTTTAGTATGTCGTCCAAAATGTGAAACAAACGTCATAGTGTAGTGTCATTCAAAGTATTACTAAAATGTCATAGTTTAATATGTTGTCCAAAATATGATAAAAAAGTCATAGTTTAGTATGTCGTCCAAATTGTATAAAGTCATAGTTTAATATATCGTCCAAAATGTCACAAAAATGTCATAGTTTATTATGTTGTTCAAAATATCTCTAAAACGTCATAGTTTAGTATGTCATCCAAAATGTCACTGAAACGTCATAGTTTAGTATGTCGTCCAAAATGTGAAACAAACGTCATAGTGTAGTATGTCATTCAAAGTATTACTAAAATGTCATAGTTTAATATGTTGTGCAAAATATGACAAAAACGTCATAGTTTAGTATGTCGTGGAAAATATGAAAAAAAATCATAGTTTAGTATGTCCAAAATGTGGAAAAAAGTCATAGTTTAGTATGTCATCCAAATTGTCACAAAAAAGTCATAGTTTAGTATGTCGTCCAAAATATCACTAAAACATCATAGTTCAGTATGTCGTCCAAAATGTCACTAAAAACGTCATAGTTTAATATGTCGTCCAAACTGTGGAAAAAATGTCATAGTTTAGTATGTCGTCTAACAAGCAAAAAAAAAATAAACGAAACTGCCCAGATAGCTCAACTGGTTGAGAGGGGGAATCATAAACACGACTGTGTCAGAGACACAGATTCAATTCCAGTTCATGGCCCTTTTCTGCAGGTCTTCCCGCTTTCCTGTCTTTCTCTCTACTTACCTATTGAATAAAACCAACAAAAGGGCCCAAAAAACAACTTAGAAAAAAACCTCATAGTTTAGTATGTCGTCTAAAATATCACTACAACATCATAGGTTAGTATGTGTGCTCTCTGAATGCTTTTCTAGTGAGTTACTGTGCTGATTTTCCTGCTTGGCGTGTTTGCAGATGTTGCATTATGTCTGCAGACTGCAGAGGGAGCTGAATGTTGTCGGGCAAATGCAGCTACAAATCTGACCAGTAAAAACCTGTGTGGAGTTAGAAGTCAACTGACCATTTCTGCTGCAGCCGACATCAGCTGCTACTGGGATAACAGAACTGAACGGTCAAAGATCCAGCTGCGTTGTGGGTAATGTAGGAAGCAGATCATAAACAGGAAGAAGAAGGGATGTAGTAATAATAGCAGATTGGCTGTCTGTCAGTGAAAACTTGTCTGTAGTTGTGAGTTTGATCCCTGCAGTCCATCTGTGGATGACCTAAATTCACCACAGAACAGCTGAGAGTTATGTTCATGTTTATGACAGTCTTGTGCCTTACTTTCATTTTGGATAATGATTTTTTTTTTGTTTCTCGATATGTTTGTCTTTGTAACTCAACCTCATGCATGAGAAGCTATATGAAGCTGATTGTTTTTTTTCAGGACCCAGACCGCAGAATCTGAATTAGGGCTGTCCTCATGGTTTATTTGACCTCAAGCCAGCAGAGTTTCAGTATCAGTGGTGGCCGACTGTCCAGCTCTTGAAATTTCAGACTCTTTCAGCTTTTATTCAAACTGTAGGTCTACTGCTGCAGCTGCATCTCGAAAGCAAAACCAGACTATTTCTACAGAAACTGAGGGAGAACTACATCCTGATTGGATCATTTCATAGGTAGGTCTGAACCTGTGTTACATCATTTCTTTCACTTTTAATCCTGATTCAATCTGGACCTCAGTGACTCATGTAGGGATGATTCTTAGCTGAAAGTTGCTCATAATATGCTCATTTTAAAAGTATATTATCTTGTACTATGTTCCTTACAGTTGTGATGTTTTCCCTTGTATTATCTCACAATGTTTCCTTGCCATGTTATATTGAATCACAGTGACCTATATGTTTGTGTTTCTTTAGTTTAAATCTGAGGCTATGTTACAGGATGTGTTAAGCTATTGTTCAGTGACCAACAACTCACGGGTGTAACAGAATTGAGAAGGCATGAGGCAACGGTATTCTATTTATAATTTTATGGAGTGTTTTACTGGAACGATTCCATGATTGTGCAAAATGTTATTGATGTTTGTCGGTTTAGTTTGTGTTTAAGGTGCTTTATAAAACTCCTCCAGACGGATAGCAGAAGACACGTGTTTCTGTGATATTTCTCAGTTTTCTTGAGTCCCTGCCGAGAAGATCAGCAGCTCTCAGCGCATTTAGCTGTTTTGGCTGCAGCACAGTGGAAAGAAACACCGCTGACCTCCACAGCATCCAGTCAATTTCAGTGACTTCACCTACCTGCGGCTTGAGCCAAAACATAAAGAGGTCGACCTGAGATGACCTGCTGTTTATGTGCTGCAGGTGTTTCTCCCTGTAACTGTAGAATCAAAACTCCCATATTGTGCTTCTTTTCAGCAAATTGTTGAAAATCTCACGTGTCCCCTGAGTGTATTTTTCAATTTATTTTCAGCTCAAAATACCACAACGATGGTTCATTTCACCATGACTGTTTAGCGTCTGGTTTTAGTCCTGTTTTAAATGGGCTGTTCTACTGTCTGTTGCCTGGAATGCAGCTGCTGCTGTCCATGCCCCTCTTCAGGAAGAAGACTCTCTCTGCATTTGTTATGTGTATGTTCACTTTGTCAGACAATGTTGCAGTTATTAAATCAGTAGTTTAGCGGTGCAGCTTGGAACTGCCTCTGAAGTGACTGCTGATTAATATAAAGTCTTAATGGGCTGCATTTTAGGCACTATTTCGTACTCCTTCTGTTGTTTAAGAGCAGAAGCAGAACAATATGGAAATGAGAACAGCTTAATTGGAAATTTAGGTATAATAAAATGCAGTATATGTGAGCACAGAGAGCAGGAGAGAAACCACAAGATATAAAGAACAGTTGAGTTTAGGTTATACCAGAGCACAGCAGGCGACATGAAAACATCGTAACCCACCCAGTCCTTGTTTATTGGTTTCCACCATCTCTGAATGTCCTTCACCTTCACAGTTTCCACAGAGATCTGACCCGTGGACACACAATCACAGCTAATGGCGTGTTAACACAAAGGATTTTCTGATTGTTGTGCTGAATTTGCCATCAAAACTACAAGTAATCTGCTGAGTTTTCAGTTGCTCAAATGTTGGGAGACCACAGAGACTGTTGTGTTCACTTTTACAGCCAAGAGCAGAACATTCGGTGTGTTTTGTTCGTGGCTGAGACATTGGAGAGTTAACAGAAGTAGGTCTGGAAAGTAAACAAACCTGGTGGACTGTGAGGCAGCTGCTCATTCTGAATGACTCACCTGTTATTACTGCTATTCCTGGGTTATAGGCATAGCAGTAATAAGCATCATTATATTCTCTCAGCTTTTTTTCATACTTCCAAGTTCATAAAGCATACATGAGATGATAAAAATGGATTCTCAAAAGATGGGAACTTCAAAAAGAAACGCTGCTGCTGATGTGCCTCATGTACTACACAAATCTGTAAAAATTACAGGAAATGCTGTGTTGTTTTTAGGAAAACGATTACACTCACATTGAACAAAACCTGGCATTTTCTCTCTTTCAGATCCAACATGGCTGTCTCTGAGCAGAATCTGGATGACTACAGTGTTTACAGTCAACTTTCTGATGAGGAGCTGCTACAGATTGCTGTCGAGAGAAGCCTCATCGACAAACACTCTCAACCAGGCCATGATCAGACCTCATCTCCATCATTTGCACCTCCCGCTCCGGAAGATGCAACACAAACAAACCCAGACCCCAGCCGAAGATATCCTGATCCATCCAGACGACGGAACCAGGTCCCTCCATCTCAACCTCCGAATCGACCACCACCAGCTGTCCAAAACAGTGCAAACCCCCCCACAGCCATGTCGCGGTTTCTCTACCAGGCCTTCAAGAGGTGAGTCGCTCCAGAGACAACGTAAAGATACAGAAAATGTCTAAAAACAAACAATAAACATCTACAAGACAAAACATCCAAAAACTACATAACCAATTTTCAGCAAAACACAAGTCAAAAATCAAACATCTCTTACAAATAGAAGTCTGTATTCTTGTTTGGGTTTGTTTTGGTTCAGTGGAATTACCAACTTATAGCTCAGCAGGTTTACAGAAATAACAAATTACCTCAGCTATGAATCTTGTTACGGCCAGCGCCTCCTACACCTGGTGTGTGTTAACTAAATATTGTGGCTTATGCAGATAGGGCTGTGCTATCCCCACTCCCTGGTTGGACCACGACGACGGAGGCGTGGCTGCGGCCGGGAGTCCCAGTGATTGGTGCGGCGCTTACCAGGCTGTCCAACCGAAAACTGCCAACTCCTTTAAAAGAGTTGGCAGGTCCACTGAACCGGGCAGCTGACTCCCAGCGTGCCGTTTTGTGTTACTGTGTGGTCGAGGCAAGATTGTCTGTGTGTGCTAGGAATTGGGCCAGGCCTAGAATTAAAAACTGATACAGCCTCACTTCATTCCAGGTAGTTCCTTCTGTTTAGGTTTCACCAGGATTAGGGGTGCTGACTCGTGTGTAAGTTTTGTTTTGCCAGTTCCTCTTTAGTGAGCCTTTTTGTTCCGTTTTTCTTTTGTCCACCGCGATGGTAGCGTTAAGTTCTCCTTATGAGAACTCTTTTTGTGTTTTGATGTTTTGTTTGATTTGAGCAGCACCCACCAGCCCTCTTCCTCAGTTCTGCCTCAGTTTGTATAGTATTTTGCACATTTTCTTTTCAACCTTTTCTGTAATAAATAATTTGATTTTTCCACCAACAACTGTTTATGTTGCTTCCCTTCCCCCCCGAGCCGGGGTTGTAACAATCTGTATCGCTGATGGAGAATCAGCAAAAGAGAACTGGTGAAAGGGAGACACTTTTTACAGCTGATTTAAATCTGAAACTATCCAAAACCATGCTGCACAGCTGACCTCCCAGGTTAGCTGTGCAGCATCAGTTACCATGGTGATCTAGCAGATTAAAAGAGAGCCATCTTTATGACACTGAAAACAAAGACTTTTGGTAAACATACCTCATTAACCCACTAATCTCTCTTCACACTACACCTCTCTAGTCCCAAAATCCTACAGTTACATTGTCTGATGATGTTCTGTTTACGATTTGATTACACTTTTAATGTTTTGTGTCCGTACAGCCATTTCATTGTGGACCAAGGCCCCGGTTTGATGTCCCCTGTGTGAACACTTTCTAGTCTCCATGTTGGAATATCAGATAGTCTGCAGTGTTCATTAGCTGTTTACATTTTCTGTATGTTGTGTGTCTGAGTTTCTGGTCCTCACAGGGAGGTTTTTGTGTTTTTGCTGCAGAGAGTGGAGTCCTATACAGACAGTAATTATTAATGGGGACGCTGAAGCTCTGATGGATTTGGTCAGACGAAAGTCCAGCAGCCTGACGGAGCCGAGCGATGAGGGCTGGATCGCTCTTCATGAAGCTGCATATTACGGACAGCTGCAGTGTCTCAGGATCCTCGTCAGAGGTCAGGGATGTTGTTGATATCTGCCGCTTTCACATATACCATTTCTCATGCTTTACCACCAAACAAACGGTTTTAAATACAGTTTTAGCCCCTGTCATTTTTACTCACTGTGGGCTCATTTTTCACTGCCAAGTAAAGTCCTGCACCTCTGTGGAAACAGTACAACCATGGCTAGAAGTAGGGACAAGTCAAAAATTCCTTTTGTGCACAATAATAAAATTATAATGCCATAAATCAGAACAAAAGAAAAACAAAAGTTGAATTTCTTTAAACATTAATTTTACAAAGATTAAAAAAGAACAACATTTTCCAAGGACCCACAAGTGTTTGCAATCCTGGAAAAAGATAGCTCTACATAGTATAGATATTTAACTATTTACATATTTACAGCATCTACAAACCAGTTGTTTTTCACCTTTCTATGCACATCAGCTCTAGATAGATATTTCACTATGCTGAATGTATCTTCCAGTAACTTGCTTCGCTGTACACCGTTTTTGATCCATTTTATTTAGTCTCCGTCTCTGTTGTGCTGCTTTTGTTTGAATGATTTTACCTATTGTTTTCCTTTTCTGTCACTCTCTCTTGTGTCTTCTCAGCTCTAAAAAAATCCTCACCCTTTATCACAGATCCATTAATGACTCAACTGTGTTGAACAGTAATGTATCAAAAATTCCAACAAAAACTCCAAGTTGAAACCGTTTGGTGTTTAGAGGGTTAAAGTGAAACTTCGGCCTCAGAGTGCTCTCATTATACCTCTCATTTCACTGACATTTTTGCTTATGATGGGACACCTCTAAAAGTGACTGTCATGCGGGGCTTAAATTAAAACTTCATTGCAAATTAAGGTTTAATTTTGTAGCTGTAGCTATTTGTTGCAACCCTCCTTTCCCCAAAGTAATGACTGACATCTCACAAACACTGAAAATAGGTCAGATGTGTGAGAAACCTGAGTGTCCACATCAGACGGCAGTTTGTCTTCTTGAAGGTTTTTGTGATTCTGCTACCACTTTCTATTTTTCTACTGTCTGTTTTCCTCATGAAATACGAGACGTCTGGTTTCCATCAGCTAAACAGTGGAAATAAAAGCATTTTCAGCCTCAGAGATGTTTCAGTGACTGAGGAGGACTAGATGTTATTACAGACATGGAGAGGCTTTTTGTGGTTTGACCTTTGACCTCTGTGTGTCCTCAGCTCAACCTGAGTTCGTGAATAAATATAGTTCAAGCAATCAGACTGCCCTGCTGCTGGCTGCAGATCGAAGACACTTTTCCTGTGTTGAATTTCTCCTGAATCATGGAGCCAACCCAAACATTGCAAACAAGTACCAAGAAACGCCCCTGTTCGCAGGTGAGCAATGACATCACAGACCCTGCTAAAAGGTGCAGTGTTGGGCCATCACTCTAACCTGAACAAAAATCTCCTCCTTCTAGCATCTGTCCTTCTGTCTTTCTGTTTATACAGTAACTTCCACACACTTTGAGTCTCCTCTGCCTCATTCTCTGGTCTGGAGCCGTGTGATAGATTGAATTCTTAGAGTCAGAACACCGTTGTCCTCAGCATTTTCCATTCAAAGTTGCATGGGCATGGTAGACCTACTAATTAAAATAGCAATACCTAACATCTATGTTGCAAGTTCATGATTCAAAGCCAGCTGAGTTTTCATGGAAGTGATGCTGACAGTGGTGGTTTGTTCAGTTGATTGCTGACGATTGTTGCACAATGCATGTTAGTGAGATTTCGTCTAACTTAATCCTGTGTTGCTCTGGTGTTATGACAACGTAGGCAATGATAATGTTGTGAGATCAAGATGCTCTCCAGCACCTGCACAACCTCAGGACACTGTGGGAAATGTGTACCTTGCACCTAATCTAACAGTTCATTAGTTCCGATATTAAACTCTTCATTCGGCTGATAATTGAATGAATTTGCCTGATTTTGAGGGTTTGTTATGTTAACACTTTTTGTTGTTGGTTGATGGGGACATTTATCTGTCAGAGAAACTGAATACATTCTGATTACATATAATAAACTACCTACACTATATAACATTTCTAGTATGTTCTTTATTAACCCCTTGATGCCTGAATTTATTTACAAGTAAATAAAGAACATTTTTGTGTGTTTTTGCTTTCCAGCTGATGCTACAATACGTGGAGATTGTTAATTTATCTATTACAAATAGAACATAGATACATAGATATATAAGAACAGATATATAATAATTAGGTCCCAGTCTGACCGGTCCTATGAGAAACGAGTGCTTGCAAAAGGTTCTGAGGTACATATTGAATATGGGCAAGCTGGCATTGGGGGAATGGATACGCTATCTCAGCTACAGTCTGAATGAAAGTGGTGTGTTGTGAATTCGCGACAATAGGCGTCAAGGGGTTAATATTACACTGGTTTAATTCTATGTATCTAACAACACAGAAACTAAGTGGGATGTAAGAATTCTCTGATTAACATCTGTACAGATGTTTGTACCTTGACAGTGTGAATATCCGACAGATCAGTAATGAAAGCTGTTGTCCTGTATTTCTTTCTACTCTATTTGCCAATGTATTAATATTTTCAATTTATTTGGTTTATTTGATAACATAATTTAAGGCCATATTGTCCCACATGATGCAAACAAGACAGACAGACTGTTTAAACACATATGCAGATATTTATATTGGCAGGGAGTTGTGTTGGTTGTACTTTTCATCACCCAGAGCTCTCACACAATGCCAACACTGCATACCTTGGATGCTACAGTGTCACATTACGGATGCATTGTTTTGTGTCAGGTCACCTTATCTCTGTGTCTGGAGGCCTAAAAAAAGTGACAGAAATCTGATGATATGGCTATTCAGTTTGCTCTACCTTTCGTAAAAGGCTTCTCGTATTTATGCAACCACACAGCCAAAATATAACAGCAGTTTGTTCCTCCAGGGGGCAGCTCAGCTAAAGAGTGCAAATGGGATGTTGCTTGGTAAAGTTTATACCAACCTTGAAGACTTCTTTGCCTACTGGTCTTTAAAAGGTCACTTGTTGTGTCTTAGCCTGTGAGCATCCAAACGAAGCCATCGTGGAGCTGCTGCTGAGGTCTGGAGCTAAGGTGAACTGTGCCAGCACCCAGGGAGGAACTGCTCTTCACGAAGCCTGCAGACATGGAGAGGTGAAAATCTGCAGGATGTTGCTGGACGCCAAAGCTGATCTGAAGACTAAAAACATCTTCAGCATTCAACCGTTCTTCACCGCCGCACAGCATGGACACCCAGATGTCCTCCGCCTGCTTGCAAGGAGAGGTCAGTGTTATAAAACCTGGACAAGAACTATCTCCACACTGTCTGTCAGGAGCTCTAAGCGTACATATTCTCCTCAGGTGCTGATATAAACGCGCAGGCTGGAGATGGAGCCTCACCGCTGTATGAAGCCTGTAAGAATGGCCACGTTTCCGCTGTAGAGGCGCTGCTCTCTCTGAAAGTTGATACCAACCGAGCTACAAAGGCTGGGCTGCTGCCTCTTCATGTGGCTGTTCAGAACAATCACATACGGTCTGAATCCCTCACAGGTTTTACTGCAGGAAACTTACAATTTTACCATCACCATCTATTCGTCTGTCTGCTGTCTGCCACCTTTTACTAACACACAAAGTGCTACTGTAACTTGACAGCTACCTTTAATATTTCCAGAATCGTGTCGATGCTGATCCCGGTCACCAGCAGGAGGGCAATAAAGTGCAGTGGCATCAGTCCTTTGCACATTGCTGCAGAGAAGAACAGGGATGAGATCATGGAGCTCCTGATAGAGAATGGCTTTGACGTCAACACTGAGCTGTCAGAGGAATGCTCCAGGATGTACGAGGACCGGCGAACCACAGCACTCTACTTCTCTGTCTACAACGGGAACCTGGAGGCCGCTGAGATGCTGCTGGAGGCCGGAGCTAACCCCAACATCGACACCTTCAATCCACTGCTCATTGCTGTCCGACTGGGCTGGATGGACATGGCAGAGCTGCTGCTAAGGTACGGCGCCAACGCCAATGCTGAGATCTCTACACAGCCATCCACGTTCCCATCAGCCATCCTGCTGAACATGGAGTGTCTGCCTATGCTCAAACTTCTGCTGGACAATGGCTGCAATGCTCGGCCCTGCTTCGACTGTCCGTACGGCCAGAAGACACACCCACCCATCCCACCATCACGGCGTCCTGCTGAAGAATTGCAGTTTAGGGAAAATTCGGCACCACAGCACTGCATTCAGGTGAGTGTAGAGAAGGAAAGTACAAATCCAGGTACGTGTATGTATTAGATGAAGGACATCTTCCCTCCTGTTTCAGTTCTGCGAGGCCATCTCCATGAAATCTTTCCACCGGATATCTGGTCCGATCATCTCGACGCTGCTGGACTACGTCAGTCACGTCCGGCTCTGTTCTCGGCTGCTTGAAGTTCTGGAGAGTTGCAGTGATGGGGTGCCAATCAAGCTAAAAGCCCGTAAGGAACAAAAACAGCACCGACAGGTGACAGAAAGTTGACATAGCAAAAGTATAGGTGGGTGGAGCCTTTAGGTCAGTTCTAGGAGGAGGTTTTTGAATCATGAGTTCCTACAAACATCTCTAAGTTCCTAGTCCCAGTTCCAGTAGTGTCACATAGCCTGATTATTTTGCACTATGCTGAGGGTACACTTCATCATCATTCTGCTATAGAGGGCACCTCTACCTTGTTCTAGTCACAGTTATAGTGGACGGTGCTAAGCCCAGGATGCAGCAATGGTCTCAAAAAAGTGACAGGAGGAATTGTCTCGATGAAAAATTTACATATATGGAGGGGGCATTGTCATAAAAATGACTAATTCACTGAAAGAAATTGTAGTGCTGCCTTCCTGTATGATCTAAATCCTTGGCAGAACTTAAAATTGTCAGTGTGGTTGATTTAATTATACTTACAAGAGATTTTTAAGTCTTCAAACATTTCACAATACAGAAGAAGCTACCTGAACTTGCTTTTAACAAATACTCCTAAAAAGTTTTAGAAAGTTTGACAAGATACTAGAATTGCATCCGGGAATGTTTTTCTATTCAGTTTCGGTCTTATTGAAATGTTGACCTTCTGTTTGTGTTCTGGTCTCAGTTCCTCCTCATCCACTGATGCAGCTCTGCAGGCTGAAGATCCGACACCTGGTCGGAGTCCAGCAACTCAAACTGCTCCACACTCTGCCACTTCCTGCCAGACTCATCCGCTTCCTGAACTACGATGTGCAGTGTTCACTCGCCTGAAGTCACCTGTTGCTCCTCAGTAGACCTGCCTGATGAAATACTGCACTGGTATTTACAAATGTTGCAGAGATCTGACAAACATCCTTCATTTGCCTTTTCTATTGATTGAATTTAAACTGGTGATTCTGTTAAAGTGTCATGGTCACTGCAAGATGATCAAGAGCGTGTTCACCTTTGATCTGTGTAAAAAGTTTTACATAATAAAAAAGAGTTTATTTAAGAGCAATAACATGTATTTTCTAACAGTGATCTCATTTCAGGCTGATTTAACTGAACAAGTGAAGCTTAATGTCGGTCAGCTTTGACTTGGCAGTCACTTTCAGACAGCAGCTGAATCTAAAAATAGTGCACGCACACACACACATCTACACACACATCTACACACACATCTACAAACACACACGCACACACACACACACACACACACACACACACACACACACACACACACACACACACACACACACACACACACACACACACACACTGTGGTATCACTTAGGAAGACCATTCTGCAGTATATAATGGTCTCGCTGCACCACACTTTCATTCTGCTATAAGGGAAAAAATTCTCTGGCTGGACTTGTTTTTGTGGAGCATTTGCATTCACAGTGATAAGCACTAAATACAACTGATAATTCATTGAAAAAAAACTACTGGGGCTATTTTACTGCTCAAACCAAATCCTCTATGAAACTTGAAGTTTTCACTGTGGTAGGTAGCTAGTGCAAAGGGCATCGCTTTAAAATGGAAACATGCAGATAGTAGAACGAAAGGAGAAAACCTTCTGGAATTAGCTGCTAATGGCAGACTTTTACCCATAGTCTACATCTGGTGAGTCAGACTACCCAAACCTGAACTTAATACTGACCTTAACCCTGGAACCAAGTCCAAACTCTCAGACAGCCCTTAGAGGGCGTGTGAAAAAGGAGCCTTACTTTTCCAAAATGTCCTCACATTGATGGTCTACAACTCCACCTTGTCCCCACACTGATAGGTGAAGATAGATGTTTCCACTGAAGGACACACACTGACACACACTGAGAGTGAAGCAGTGAAAATGATCATCAGGTAAAGAGTTTTAAATAAACAGACTGAGAAATGTTTGTGGGAATCTGTAAAGTCTGTTCCAGGTCTCAAATCAACTGTGTTGGGATTAACACTGAAAAATCAGGGATTTGCCCTTTAAAATGTTTGGATCCAATCTATACAGAATTGGAATTAAACTGAGACAGATGGAGATCAATTTTCTTGGACTAAATCTTAAACTGGTAGGGGAGATGATCAAGAATGTGGTTCACCCAGGGTGACGTCTAGCCATTGCTCTCCGGCCAGCTCACCCCTGCAATTTTCCCAAATGTGGGAATCTTGACTGCATAATCTATGGTGGTGGGGGACTGTGACTCAAATTTTTTGCAAATTTCCCCACTGTGGCACTAATTAAGGGGTTATCTTAACAAATGCGGGGTTACATCTGGTCATACCTGTACTGTAAACCAGGATTTGGGGTTAGTTGTGGTGTCGAGATGACAACTCCCATCCACCGGGTCCTCAGGTGGTGGATAGAGGAATGGTCCTCAGATATAAGGGTTAGCTGTGAAAAGCAGTCCTGGACGAAATCGTGGGCTCCCCTTTGGTAAGGCATAGCACCAACTTGCCACCCGTGCAGGGTTACACGAAGATCCATTCGGGAAGCAGGAATGGTGATAGCATTGGTGGGTGAACATCGATAGACAGCTGTTTTAGTCACTGATGCCTGTTTGTTAAGCGGACAAACTGTCAAGAAATCGCTATATGGCTCACATCCACGCTGGTCAACCATCATTAGGCAATACAGACTATCCCTGGCTGGGCATGTGGTGAGACACAACAAAGCAGCTGATCGAGTACTGTTATGGAAACCTGATACTGTCAGAAGGGTTGGCAGGCCTAGCACAACATTAAGGAAGGTGCTAGAAGAAGACACTGGTCTGCAAGGCAAAGAACTTTTGACTGCAATGCTGGACAGAGGGAGCTGGATGAAGAACTTTATTCATGTCACAGATTCGTCAGATGCAATTGACTGACTGAGTAACTTGGGACTAGTTAGGTAACTTCAGGTTTAGCGCTGCGTTTTTCTCAGGAGCAGCGACCTACGTTGCTACAGAGCAGGTTATGTTAAGGTAACAGATAAGCATTTATAAAAATACTGACTACTGACCAATCAGTTGTCTTGGAAAATAGAATCACCATTCCTAGAGGATCCTACTGAGCTTATTTCACAGATAGCGAGAAGGAAAGATGAGCAATAAAACAATCTGCACTGATAAAGTGCTTTTCTATCTTCATGGTACTCCAAGTGCTTTACTATATCACTTATTCACACATCAATGGTGGCAGGACTGTCATACAAGGTGTTCAGCTGCCATTGGGAGCATCTTATATGTCTTGTCCAAGGACTTCAGCAGAGGGCTGGGGATTGAACGGCAACCTTGTAATTTTTGAACAACACACTACCAGCTGAGCCACAGCTGCTCAGTGTCATTGTTCTATAGGTCTTTGTATAGTGATGTAACCAGTTAACTCAATCCTTTGTAGTGAGCCTGCTCACTGGTTTAAACGATGTTTTTGTATTTGTAATATTTGTTCTTTACCTGCTCCCGAAACCATGTAACATCACTACAGCTGGGAGAATAAGCACATGGCATGAAAATGTGAAATATGAAAACTGTTTTATTTTTCTTACTTGACTTCTTATAATCTACGTTATTTGTCTTTTGTAAGTAGCATAAAGGGACAGCATCAGTAATTTTGCTACAATTTTGTGATTGAGAATCTTGAATGACAAACCCACACTTTAACAATTAAAACACAACTGTAATTACAGTCAGGTCTACTCATGGGCAGTGACATCGATAAGCCGATTAATTTACGCATTCATACATGGCAGTTTATTGCAGCTTTTCTTTCTTACTTTGGCTGCAGCTGCTACGTTGTTTTTAGTCAGTCCTATAGTTTTAAATCCCTCTGGTGCAAAAATTGGCTTTTAAATGTGATTTCACTTAGAACCAGGTTCAGAAACCCCTGGTTGACATAATTAGCTGATCACTAGTTTTGTGTGACTGCTTAGCCTGACAGTGGTTGGTAAGTTTGGTGAAGCCAGGTAATGAAAGCATATACTGCATATATCCTTTTAAACTTGCATTGTAGGGGAGGCTTCATGCCCTAATCTAACACAGGTGAGGAACCAACAGGCCAGACACTAACCCTGGAATCATTCTAATTCAATCTGGGACATATCTGGGCAGGTGCATCAACTTGAAATGGAGCTGAAATTAATTGGAGTAAAATCTCAGATTCAGCGGGTCTTGTTTTATATTAACTGTCAGATCAACACAGAGCTAATCAAACGTATACATAAAGATAAACATAACAGAGATTTGTGCTGGTCTGGCCTGGAATTAATCCTAGACAGGTCTGGGATGAATCCAGTTCATGAAGCAGCTTTTCATCATTTGTTTTTGGTGTTTGAGATGCTGTGATTCAGCTGTTTAGGTCGCTTCATGTGACTCCACCTGTAACATTAGAGTCAGAAAAGAGGTCAACTGGTCAACATGCTCCGACTGCAGGTTCTTAAAATAAACCTTAAGCAACCCTCCGACACCCCCCATCACCCACCAAACACACACACACACACCACACACAGACACACACACACCCACAAACACACACGCGTGCAGACTTCATTGCAGACAGACGGCAGCAGAACACACGGATCTCACCACGCTTTAACTTGTAGGAAACAGCAGATATATAAGAGAGAGGTGAGCACCGTCATCTACTGCAGCTGTTACTGCGTTCTGTAAAGTTTAACCCTCTGTTTGCTGTTGTTCATGTGGCTGTTTGCTGTTTATATTATGTTTATATGTGTGTGTTGCCTCTCAGGTGCCTGTTCCACAAAGCAACTCTATGAAGTAACCCAGACTTATTTTTGTATGTCTGACCTACTTTCAGTGATTTCAATTCTATAAAGCAAATTCAGCACAGTTCAAGCTCAGTTACTCTGATAACTTATGTTGGGATACTAACCTGGTCCAAGGCAGGCTAACTGCCAGGCTAACTGTCGGCTAACTGTCAAAGCTGAGTTGTTGCTTAACCAGAGGTGCTGTAACACTTAGCCGATGTAAAAATCACAGTTTTAGCGCTGACCTTATTGCATGACTTAACTCCCCAATGTCAGTCAAAAAATTGAAGTTTACAGAAAATCTACTTTGATTAAATTACACCATGATAAATAATGAAGATGTGGACCCACAGACAGTACATGCTCAGTTATACAGTATATTATGTGATACCAAGCATTGAGGCCTTTGCTAGATTAAATAATGATTTTATATCTAAATGACCCCAACAGAATGATAAGAGCAACATAAATGCGTCAAAATCCATATGATTCACTCCTCTATTCTCCTGGTATGAAAGCATATTTAAAAATGCATTGGTTAATACATTTAAAATGTTGTCCAAAACGTACAATTACAAATGTTTAGTTAGGGTGTGTTTTTTAATGAATCAGTAAAGGTCTATAAATAGGAACCTCAACCCATGCAGCAGTCTTTATCAATCATGGTGCGTGTATTCATTGAAGAGGTGGTGGATGAGTGGACTGTTACAGATGCTATGCAGGACATTCCTTGTTTAATAGGCCTGTGTGTGTGTGTGTGTTTGTGTGTGTTTACATATATATCGACTTTTCTCAGCGTTATGGTACAGGCCCCTGAAAGTCACTTGTTTACACGTTTGATTTTGAAATACGGCTCAATTTCTTTGTATTGTGTTACTTATATTTATTATGGTTATGGATGCAGAAGTTAAATTATGAACTTGTGTAGCTCGTTGATCATTTGTATTTGTCTTCCGGTTCAAGAAGAACGGAAGTGTTTATGGTCACACACTGACAGTGAAGTAGATTTTGTAGGAAGACAAACAAAATACAGGAAATTTGTCAGATATTTTCAGAAGAATTTTGCAGATTAAAACAGTTCATCCTCATCATAAAAGTCAAAGTCACACACAATAAATTTCTATAACAAACCAGCTCTGGTGTTTCCTCCCATTTGTTTCAGACTGTTGACCCCCTCGGCATCATCATGGCAGCACCCAGCATTTCTCACTCTGGAACATCGGGCTCCAATCTGGCCTTTGAGGATTATTCTCTCTACAGTAATCTGAGTGATGATGAGCTGCTTCAACTCGCCATCGAACGCAGTCTGACTGACACACACTGCAACACAGCCACCAACAACTCAACCAACACCAGCAGCACAACCAACACCAGCAGCATCACCAGCTCCAGCAACACCACCAACAACACCAACAACGCAACCAACAGCGCAACCAACACCAACAGGCCTCCTCATCACCGAGAAAACAGACCGAACCCTTCAGCCAAGAACACAAACCAACCCAGCTGCAGTGGTCACAATCCTCCTCCTGCTGAATCCACTGCACACTACAGTTCTCCAAATCCTCCAAGTGAGGAGCCTCCGGACCCGTATGTAACCCCGTTTTCTTCTCTTTATAATGAATCAGCCACATATAGTCCATTCAGTTTTATTTATACAGCACCAAATCATAACATAAGCCCTGTAAATGCAAAGGTCAAGATCTGACAGTAATATAGGACAAACTCTAAATTCTCCTTTGAGGAGCACATGGCAACAATGATGAAGAAAAACTCCTTTTTAACAGAATGACATGTCTAGCAGAACCAGGTTCAGGGATCTGCCTTGACTGGTTGGAGTGAGGAGTAAAAGGAAAAGAAAACCGGAAAGCAGAGAAGAACAGACAAACAACACGTCAGAGAACATTAAACGCCGAGCAGGTGTGCAAGCTACAGGTCAGAAAAGTGAAGCTTCTGAGCCAGGGATACCTTCAGACAGGACAAAACAATACAGCGAGAAGACACAAAGTTAGTCTGAAAAGGTCTGAAATGGTAAAATGACTGAAGAAACAGAGCATTCAAATTTTAATCCTTAGACAGAATAAAAGCAAGAACAGAAATAGTAACTGCTCCACAGCAGTTGGTCACAGATTAAAGAAATGAAGAAACTCTGTACCTTCAGCTGAATGGGCTGGAAACAAAGCTAAAGGTAACTACAGGAACACATGGTGACAGCAAGAAAACTGCTGCCTTATTGATCCAAATACACATACTGGGTAAACTGGATGCAGAGAAACAGCTGTTTATGCTGGTCAACATCTGAGCTCACAGCAAATGACTAAAGGCAGATTTCAGAATAAATTTACTGACAAATTATTTCACTTTCAGTTTTGTGCTGGACAGTGTCTGCCTCTGTGCTCTGATTGGCTGTTATCCTGGTTGCAGGAAAACGTTTGAAGGGACGATCAGTCGTTTCATGACAGGTTCTGGAAAGAGGATGGTGGCATATCGCAGAACTGATGGCAGTCTGGTCTACATGGCTCCAGAACCTGAAGAGTGAGTTCAGTTCTGTTCATTAATCATCTCTATAGGTGGAACCATCTGAGTCACCTGACTCACCTGTGTCAGATGTGTCACCTTGTAAATGGAGCTACTCGGTATGACTAATTGAAAAATTATGATGAGCTGTATATAAAGCATTTCATTTTTCATGATCACTGCGGGTCAAGACAGGGGAGAAAGGTTTACATTTATTTAGGCATACAGGTGAGACAGGTGTGCATGTATCCTGGTGGCTGATGGGTCTTATCCCTGCAGAGAGGAGGAGCCTCTGTTCAAAGCGATTCGTACAGGTGATGCAAACAAAGTGAGAGCACTGGTGATGGATCAGAGAACAAACCTGATGCTTCCCAGTAAACCAGGCTGGCTGGCGGTTCACCAGGCGGCATGGTTCGGCCAGGACGCCAGTCTGCATATGCTGTTGTCAGGTAGGTTCACACACAGACGCTCACACAGAGAGAGGCCTTATTAATCTGAACACAGAGGTCATTTATTCTGTGACTGTGTGAGCAGCTCAGCCAGGGATGGTCAACAAGAGGACAGCACGTGGTGAGACGCCGCTGCTGGTCGCTGTCAGCAAAGTGCAGCTGCAATGTGCTCAAGTGCTGCTGGAAAACGGAGCCGACCCCGACATCATGAACTATGATAAAGAGACTCCACTCTACAAAGGTAACAGGAGTCACATGTCATCAATGTGTCAGGTACCTTGTAATGGTTAGACCAAATTTATGTCCTAACAGGATTGTTTTGTAGCTGTTGGTAGTGGAATACGACTTTGAATACAATCTGAGTGCCAGTGCTAATCCTGAACTCAGAGTGTCTGTACATACCAAATAAGTGCTGACCTAATTTTGTTCTGATAAGCTGTGCTCTAGTTTTTATAGCAGGGTGGTCTGGTCAGGATCTGGAGGTGATACTTAGCATTTCTCTGTAGTTTGGCTGGACTGTCCGTCACAAACTAATTTTGCTTCCCTGCAGCCTGTGAGAGGAACAGCCCTGCATTAGTTGCGTTGCTGCTGAACCACGGAGCAGCGACAAACACTCGCTGCATTCAGGGTTGGACAGCTCTGCAGGAAGCTGTGGTTCGAAACAATGTGGAGATCTGTGAGATGCTACTGAAGGCTGGAGCCAAACTCAACCTCACCAACATGTACGGCATCTCACCACTGTTCACTGCAGCTCAGACTGGGCAGCTCGCCACACTGCGCTTCCTTCTAAAACATGGTACATAAAGGGGACTGTCTTTCTGTGTAGTGATACAGTTAACTACTAACTGCCACTACAGCTTCTACTAACTGCTGCTTGCTTCCAATGCTGCCACCTACTACTCACCCCTGACCCCGTCTTCATCTCACTACAGGTGCAGACATTAACAGTCAGGCAGCTGATGGAGCCACAGCCCTGTATGAAGCTGCTAAAAATGGACATGAGAATATTGTGGAGTTCCTGGTCTCCCAGAACGCTGACGCCAACAAACCTGGAAAGACAGGACTCTTACCACTTCACATTGCCGCCCAAAGAGGAAGTGACACGTAGGTACACTGACTATGACGTGTCTGACGATGTTTAAAACAATGTGCTCTTGTACGCTCTGAGAGTCAAATGTGATAAAAATGTTTACAAAGAGGGTCAAACTGAAGTAGACAGACTCAGGCCATCAGGCTCAACAGCTACATAGAGCTTGATGTCATCTGCAAACAAATGAACATCAGCACTGCTCTTCCCTTCTCTTTACAGCAAATTCGCAAATTTTATCAAACACATAAAAATATCTGACATTTTCCATCAGGTGTCAGGCACTAATTCCTGTTTATTACTTCCAGCATCGTCTCCATGTTGATCCCAGCCACCAGTAAGGCCAGAATCCGGCGGTGTGGCATCAGCCCACTGCACCTGGCAGCTGAGCGTAACCGAGACGATGTCCTCGAGACTCTGATTGAGGCTGACTTTGATGTCAATGCTCAGTTGTCTGAGGAGCGCACAAAGCTATATGAAGACCGCCGCAGCACTGCGCTCTACTTCTCCGTCATCAACAACAACATTGATGCAGTACGCATGCTGCTTGCTGCTGGAGCCGACCCAAACCTGGACGTGTTTAGGCCGCTGATGGTGGCAGCCAGGCTAGGTTGCATCCAGACTATCACCCTGCTGGTGGAGCATGGCGCAGATATCAACGCTTGCATCCCCACCCACCCCACCACCTTCCCTGCTGTCTACATGTTCTCCATGAAGTACCTGTCCATGTTCAAGTACCTGCTGGACCACGGAGGTGACGCTCTCTCCTGCTTTGACTGTGTGTATGGCAGTCAGACTCATCCACCAATCAAAACCACTCGATCAGACAGAGAAGGGGTCCGCAGCACCGACCTGCCAGAAACACAGACGAAGAAGGGAATTCAGGTGACCCCTGTTTACTGTGGTTAATAGAAAATGTTCTTTTGACCTTAGTTTATGTGTGTAAAATTATGCTGTGATGAGTGATTGACAGTAGGTGAGGCATTCAGGCAACTTCTAATAAGTGTGTTTATTGTCTGACTTTTGTTTAACGTGCTTCAAACTAAACATTTATATGACCTTTGTTTAATGTGCTTAATGCAAAGGATTCTGGTGGCCTCTGTTGACTGTGTTTATTAAGACGCATTCAAGCAACCTACATTTAAAGTGTCTAAAACAAGTTGTAACTTATTTAATGGCAGTTGTGTGGTTGAATAACATTTTTGTGATTGGTTGACAGTTCTGTGATTGAATAACAGTTCTGTGATTGGTTGACAGTTCTGCGAGATGATCTCTGTTCCCAGTATCTGTCGGTGGGCGGGACCAATCATTGACGTCCTATTGGACTATGTTGGTCATGTGAGTCTCTGCTCTAGATTGATGGAACACCTTGACAGTTACCCAGATTGGAGGAACATCAAGGAGAAAGCAGGTGAATCAGTAATTGATAATCAGCTGATAATTGATCAGGTGCTGCTGTGGTAAACAAGTCGGTAAGGCGTGTTATTGCTACTGGTTTGTCTGGTTTGCTTCAGCGATGTTACTGGTTTACCAGATGTGTTTCAGTGTAATTGGCTTATGTTTCCAGTCTGACCAGTCTGTGTTTATTGCAGCTCCTCCAAGGCCACTGCTGCAGCTCTGCAGGCTGCAAATTCTGCAGCTGGTTGGACATCGAAAATTGAAGAAGTTACCATTGCCTGGAAGTCTGATTCGCTTCCTAAAACACCAGGAGATGTCTCTTGATGATGATTGATTTTTACCCAGTTGAACCCGTTGACTGACTGATGTGCACTGACTTCTGATCTATAAACGGATCTATATGTTTCAGACAACTGAAGGAAAGTATTGTGTTATATTTAAAAGTCATTTAAAACCCAAGAGAAAGTAAACTCCAACTCAGTGGAAAAGGAAGCCAAGCATTGAACTCTAATCTTACAAGTTGAAGGACAGGGTATTGTGGGTTTCATGAACCAGTTGAGCCCACATGTTGCTGGTTCTTCACTCTGTTGTTGCAGATTAGCAATATCCTGCCATGCTGAGTATTTTCAAAGGCTAAACCCTCACTCCCTGCTTCACTAGAAGGCAAATGGGCCCAATTCACATTCTTAATGGTCCCTTAACTATCGACAAATCACATGACTCGAGGTGTTAATATTGGTCAAACTTTATTACAAAGGATCCAAGACTGCATTATAAGAACCTGATAAGTGGCAGGGTTGTAGACCCCTTCCTCTGTTTGGAGATGACTGTCCAGCTCAAAATAGAAAGTTGTCCTCACTCCTCTATCAGACCATCTGTATTTTTTCTCCAGAGTGTGAAAATTGCTGTCCTCAAAGGATTGACCTTTATCCTTTCGATACAGATTGACTGCTAAGTGTTTTCCTGAGGAGCTGGCTCTACTGTGTTGAGCCATGTGCTTGTGGACTGGTTGTTTAGTCTCGTTTATATATAGGTGTGTGTACTCCTCTCTGCATTGGACTGCTTATAAAATGTTCCCCTCTATGCTAGTATGAAATGAAAAGGCTTTCTGGAAGAGGTAAAATGTTCTCAAGACCCTAAAAGAAAAATCCAGCTGCCTTCTAATGAAAAACTCAGGATTACCATGATGTGGATGACTGTCAATCTACACAGGCAAATAATCTCACTGTTTCATTGCCCTGATGATGCTAAAGCTTTTGTTCATGACGTCCTCAAGACATCTCCATAACTCCATGTGTGAGAAAAGGTTATAAGTCTTTCATTCTTCTCCATTTAGGTATGATATTTCTTGTCTCTAATGTTAATTTGTTTTAGTGGTGAAGCATGCCTTTGATTTGTTGGAAGTTAGAAAAACTTGTTGCTTCTGCAGCATGTTCTTAAAGTAGTCTATGCTGTGTGAAGATGTTTATTTGTTTGCCATAAGCTGTAAGGACTCAAAGTACAGTGACCTGTTGTAAAGTCTTTCTTTTATTCCTGATTTATACTGAAGTATGATTTCATTTTGTTCTTTCATACTATGGACTTACAGCTGATTGTGACCTTTAAATGTTGTATGTTATTATTCTCCATCAATCAGGAGAAATTTAATTCAATTTAATGATGTAACCACACCGTCCACCTTTTTTGTAATCTCCTGGTCTTTATATGTATATAGGACATGGTTACACTGCTGAATGTTTGTATCATATTCTTCTGAATATTACGAACTTACTTCCTATAACTGATCTCTTAAGCGTTTGTTTATATTAAACCTAGTGTAGCTGCACTTTGTGAGACACGGCTGAATAGTGATATCCCTGATAATGAAATTAAACTTGGCTTTGTTTTGCACAGAGCAGGTAGGGTCATGGAGGAGTGGCTACATACAGTATGCCCCTGCATATTTGTCTTCAATTCTTGTTATACCAAAGAATAACACTATGTATTTGAATGTCTGTTAAAATAAATTTTCATTGAAGAAACAAATAACCAAAAGAAAGTTTATTTTGTCTTCTATTAACTCTCTACATCATCCAAATAAATTGATTATTCTGGGTGATTTAACAAGAATTGGCCAGATTATCTTTCAGTGATCAAAATCTATATAGAGGATAAACACTGTTCAACTTGTAAGTGAGCCAAGAGTTGATTACAGGCCTAAGCTCTTGTTGGATTTTATTCTTGTCAATCATCCTGATAGAATTCCGAAATTTGTCTCAGTGACCACTTCATAATTTTTTGTGTTTGAGAGATTAAAATACCTTTTTTTCGACAAGAAGTGCTGAAATGAGACAATGTAATAATGCATATGATATAATATTGCTCTATTACACACACACATCTCTGTTTTAAGTCATACTGAATTGTTTTTTCTTTGTTCCCAGGATTTCTAATCAAACCGAGTGATGTGCAGTCTGACTGCAACAACCTGCTCAGCTGATCTCTTTCTACTTATCTTCAAGCAACCTGCTCCTACATACTCGTACTATAGTTTATCTCTGATTTGTAGTTACATGTTATTTTATGCACACTATATAGCTTTGTATGTGTAAATGTACTGTATGTATTTTGGCATTTTAGGCGAACTAGTGGGTATAGGAGAATCTTGGCTCTGAAGAGCTTTTTTCTGTGAATGCATAAGAATAATTGTGCTGTTTTGCCTTCTGTATGACATTTTTTTACACTTCTGTGAAGAAACCCCTTTGAAAACATGATGGTTCACCTCAAAGGGTTTATCCTTCTAATAAAATGTATTTATTTTCTTTCTTATTGGCATCTGATGACACCAAAATACAGTTAGTGATGTAAAGATACTGCTTTGTGAAATATTCTGCTAGAAGTAAAAGTACTGTAGTCTTCCAAAAAGCTGCAGCTATATGATCATGAAAATATAGTTCCAGTGGTGTCAGTAAAAGGTGTTTTTATTTAAGAAAAGAGTTGAATAAATAAACAATGAATGTCAGAGTTAAATAAATATTAAAAATACATATATGTCTGTGTGAGTCCTACAAACAATGAAACATGCTTCACTCTGTCTTTATTGTTTATAAATGAGCTTGTTGTAGAAATGACTCTGAGTTCAAAAATTATAGCGTCAAGCTTAAAAAAATCTTACAAGTATTAAAACATCTGTTGATTTTACTGAATAAATGCAATGAATGAAAAATATTAAACAGTATATTGTATATTTTGCACACATGAGCCCACACAGACAAATGCACGTGTGCAAACACATACATACACTGCTCTGCTTTCTCCACCAGATGCCACTGTGGTGTCATCATCTGCAGGTTACTATGACAACAGCATCCTTCATCAGTCAGAACATCAGTCATTTAAAACATCACCCTGAAGCTACTGGACAACAACATGCATATCAACATAATAAATGTATAATAATAATAATTATTATTATAATTATAACAATCATAATATTTAAATTCAGTTTTGTGTTTTTGTCAAGTTTATATATTTAAAACATTATATATGTATTCATGAATATGCACTCACCAGACACCTTATTCGGCAACTTGGGGAACTGAACGCAACACAGGACAACAGCCATGCTATATATTCTCCTTTCTACTTATTATAAGGTCATAGAAGGTGCTGATGAACTAGACTACATCACATTAAAATGTTTTTCAGTAGTTTTCTCAACACCATTAACATACATGAGAAGAGCAAAAATATTTGGAGACACTACAATTCATTGCAGAGCTGTTGTAGTTGACCACATTAGATTTCACAAGCATGCCTAATAATGTGAATTAAAGCATAAAAGTATGTATGTATCCTCTAAGTGTGGGTCCTTGTCACATGCTGGGGAGCCTATTAATCAAGGTGAGCACATCATGTGGCGTTCTGACCCAATGAAACCCGTAACATTATATCAGCAGACCTGTTGACTGCAAGAGCTCCTGCCTTTCATCATGTTGGAAATCCTTTTTCTGCAGGATGTAGCTTTATTAAAAAGAGCCATCGGTCTGTTAGAAGAGTTATGGCGTTGAATGAGAACAGATCGCACAAACTCACATTTGTCATGTACAACGAGTATTTATGGTAAATGGTCTGCACTTATACAGCGTTTCGATTACCTCAGAGGCTCCCAAGCAGTTTACAATGTGTTTCTCATTCAGCCATTCACACACACACACGCACACACACACACACACACACACACACACACACGCTCTTCAGTCTGAAGATTGAATCGAATCTTGGAGCCCAGTAGTTTTTAAAGACTCCTCTGCCTGTTGTGATGGGGATGAGTGCATGCTGAGGGTTTTGATATGTCTTAGTGTGGTGCTGCAAGTGATTTATAATCCATTATCTGCTGAAAAATCATTCTTAAAATGCCTTTATTGGTAAAATATTTGTAGGTCGTGTTAATTTCTGATGCAGCTTTTAGGGCTTTATGATAGTCCCTTACTGTTGGGCACACACACAGCTATGGACACCAACAGACTCGTAGTTTTTGCTATTTATAATTATTATAGCCCATCTATACTCACTACTCTACATTCTACACCACTCTACACACTACTTCCAAGCATGTGCTATATTGTCCTTGTAGCATAGTCACTGCATGGGCACAAAGTTTGGGTGGAGACTCTTGCAGAATTGTAGAAATTTACAACTCTTTCGCAGACACTGAAGGCATCGCACCTGCCTTCGTTATGCTCCTGTGAGATGCAAAAGGTGAAACAGAGAAAAAAGACATGCATGACAAGGATTCTGTGCCTCCAAGTGCAACACCGAAGCAATTAGTGACTCAGATGTGACCAACAATCATGCAGCTAAGTTGAACTGCAGGCAGCAAGGAGCAAAGATGCGACAGGTAAGGAAACAAATCAGAGAGGTTGAAGGGAAAGTGAGACAGATGTAAGGAGGAGCAAGCTGCCACCAAATTATTAGCAGATACATTCTATCTAGAGTTGATCTGCAGAGGAGTGTGGTTTGTTGAGGTTATGAATATGTAAATAGTCAAACAGAATATCTATATCATGTGGAGTCTGAAGTCAGGACTCTCTGGATTGTCAATCTGGATTGGTTTCAGTGGGACATCACATCTGGTAGTAGCAAAGCAGGCTGGACAAGAGACTGAGACTGTGTCCAGAGTCTTTAGTCACTGGTGATATCAGAACCCAGAGTTCAAGGGCTTAAATATCAGAAAGTATTGATGAAATGAAAATTACAGAGGAATGACAAATGTAACATTAATGAATCGGGCTTCTACCTCAATCAAAGTTAAAAAAAACTATCTCTGTAACTCTCATCTGCACTGCATTAGTCTCTATGTGTTGTCCATTTCCCACTTAGAAACCAACTCGTCAGGTCCCAGCTGACCCGTCTGATAACGCAAACGTGTGATAACGTGCAGTTATGTCCAGCTGCGTGTTGTGTTTCTCTAAAAGGACACTATGCTGTCTGACATCCTCCTATGGTTGTGACAGGCAGGCTCAGAATCACAGAGTGTATTACCACACTGTCTGTGACCTCCAGGCTCCTGCTGGGCCACGTCGCACAGATGCACCAAGATCTGGTGACATTTCATTAGCCTCTCTGACCCGACATTACATCTAATGCAGAATGACTATCTGCTGCTGTCTGGGGACTGGAGTAGGCCAGATAAGGAGGAGGACACTGTCTGGGCTGTGTCTAAAGAAAGAGAATTAATAAAATCTACCAGAGTGTCTGAAGGAATCTCTGTGTTGAGACTAGTCATTAAGCTCAAACATGATATCCACGCAGGGAAAGGAGAGCTATTTTCACAAAGTGGTTGGTGGAAACAAATGATAATCATATTAGAAGCCCTGTAAGGCCAATGTAGTACTTTTAAAATCCACTAGCACACAAAGCTCTGCATGATGTAAACTTTGTCGTCTCAAGTCTGTGAGAGTCTCCTTGTACAGCCAAAATATCTGTTCATGCAGTGATTATACTACAAGGGAAATGGTGTGCATGCTTGGCAGTAATGTGTTTACATGAAATATGTAGATGTAACCTTCAAAGTATGCAACAGAGCCTGCATCCATATGTCTGCAAGGACATGTATGACGGGAATCTTGTTACCTACTTCTGCGCGCACATGTACCAGCAAAAGAGATGATGCTTAACACAAAGGCTTGTGTTGAGGAGAGGTTGTAAGAGGAGATTGTCCAATATACACACCTTAATAATTCATGATTAAAAGAGTTGTAAATGAAGTAGTCGCTGCCAAATTTTGGAGGTGCTTTGATTTGCACATGCTTTCAATCGACAGTGCCCAAACGCAGTAGAAACTCCTAAACTCTCCAGGTATCCTGTGTACGCTCTAATGGTACGTTCTATGTACGAAATCACAGCACTGCTCTTGTTTCTAACTCATGTATATTGTAAGTTTTTCAGACAATGTTGCAGTTACAAAGTCAGTTGTTTAAACATGTTGAGCGCAGATTAGAAATGTAGTGTAACTGGACTGTGTTTCACTGACTCTTGGCGCTTTTCCAATAACACCTACTCAGCTCGACTCGGCTCGACTCGACTTGGTTTGTGAGGTTTTCCATTAGGATGTAGTACCTGGTACCAGGTACTATTATAGTACCTACTCGGCCGGGGTTCCAAGCGAGCTGAGTCAAGCCAATAATGTGACGTCTACAGAGTGCAGGCCACTGATTGGACAGGGAGTGACGACACACGAGAGCTCCTTCACAAAAACCAGATCTGCCATTTTTTTGAAAAACTGGCAACAGCGACGGTACGCAAAAGACTCTCTTCTTTTACTTTGAATCTGACAAAAAGCCATAGACTGAGCAGCAGGTGTACCATCGCCTCTATGTCCTCCATTGTTGTGCTGTGTTTGTGTCGCACACAAATGACATAAGGGACTTCCAGACCGCTGTGCTATGATGACTCCACTCATGATGAAGTGGTGCTCAATTGTAATGGAAAATGACCTAAACCAAGGCCTGCCGAGTCGAGCCGAGTAGGTGCTAGTGGAAAAGCGCCATTTGTTTAGGTGGCACTGAAGAACGACCGGTACCATGAAAACACTGTAAACCATTCAGCCCTTGTTTATTATTTTCATATCTGTTTTACAGTTTCCACCATCTTTGAACATTACAATTTTCCCAAAACTGTGCATGTTGGCATATGATTAAAGCTAATGATAATGTTAGCCATGCAACATGCTAACACTATAGTAGTAGCCTATTATTGCTGTGACATTGCTTTTAAAAATAAACTGGATCTTCAGTTCTTCAGGTGCTCGGTGTGCATGAAGACTTGTGTTCACTCTTGCAGCCAACAGCAGAACATTTTATTTGTTTTGCTTGTGATTGAGACATTTTAGAGTTAATAGAAGCAGCTCTAGAAAGTAAATAAACCAGGTGGAATGTGAGGAAGCTGCTCTTTCTGAATGGTTCACTTTGCAAGCAGTGGGCAGTGAAGTGGCAGGATGGTACGAATTTTTAGCACAAGGACTTTTTGTTCCTCTTTTTCTGCTGATCATTGAACAAAATCCTGACTGTCCTGTAAAACTGTGAGGCCATCTAACTGTGGAGGGGCTGGAGTACTGTGGTGGTAAGTGTTTATATTCTCACAGCTTTAATTTGATACATTCAAGATTTTAAGACACACGAAACACACAAAACAATGTTAATGCAGCTAGTAATAACTGCTAGCTTAACTCATTACACTTCCTGGTATCTCACCCAAAGCTCTCCATGTCACTGTTTAGTTTTCCTGCATCAGGTAACACAGTGGTGTGCATGTCGGATGTGTGTGTCGGTGGCTGTGTGTGTGTGTGCGTGTGTGTGTGGTGGTGACACTACCTGAGTGTGTTTGTGGCCATGCGTTGCAGCAGCCAGGTGGGCTGGGAGACATGAAGCAGGTGTTCTGCTGTGGGAGCGTGAGGATGCATGCATCGCCATGGCAACAGGCAAATTTCACAGCCAGAGCTCATTCCAGCTTATTCAGCTCGGAAAACAATTTGGCTGCTGCCATCGAGCGGAGTGGGCACAGAGATTATTGAAAGGCCAGGCTGAGGATCCCATCCAGGCTCTTTTCATTATCATAGCTATGCTTGTACTTAGACAACATTTCAAAGGGGAATGGAGGAAACCAGTCACAGCGTAGACAAATAAAACCCACAATGTCAGCATTAGAATTTGGACATAATGTATGTTTTGACCTTTAAAATATCCAAACAAACATGATGGCTGCTGTTTGACGGGAAAACCTAATTAGTGTGATTATCAGGGACAGGAGATTAAATACAGCGTGTGTGGAGTCAGGATGGAAGCTGAATTTGAGTCCGTAAAGATAGTGGGTCAATCCTGAAAGCTCTCAACAAAGAAAAGAACACTACAATCTTAAAGCTGTCGTCTAGAGACAGGTCCCAGCCATAAAACAAAAAGAACAGTTAACACAGTTATCTTCTAGATGCAGAAGATGCAGGGGGCTGACAAAGTTCTCTGAAAGAACTTTTAATTTAAACTCTTGATTTGAAAACTGGTAGGACAGTCATAGATCAGCCCAACATTGACTTTCAAGGAGGCATGTAACGGCAGTGATTGATTATTAATAATTATGGTGCTGGGATGGATCACATTATCTGTTCAGGGTGGTTTTAACACATTCTTTTTCCAACTTAATGGAACAGTTGGGCGTTTTTTGGTGAAACGTGTGTGTTGTGAAAGTATATTTGGGTATTCAAAACCTATTTTCAAAAAAAGGATGAGTGATTCTTATGTCAAATTTAGTGATTATCTTCTCATAGCTGGTCAATTTGTGTGTGCACTGAAAAAACAAGAAACAAACCAACTATTGCACAATTGTGTCCTGTGCATTGTGAGGGAAGGAGGACAGTAGCATCGAGATCGAAGGTAAACCTGGCACAAGTTATTCATGAACAATCTCTCACAGACTCCACCTTTAGTCTTTGTTTTACACTTTGATTTATTGTTGTTTGGAGGTTTGTGAAACGCTGCGGAAGTAATCTCCCATTAGAACACATAATATGTCCAGGCCAGGTGTCGTGTCTTCATTTAAAACCCTGATAATGACATGACAAGTCAAAAGTAATCGTTTTTTTAATTGGCAAGAACAAGCCATGTAATTAATAAGGGTTTTTTTAATCACACAGTTGCATCTAAATCATTTGCAAACGTAATTAATCTACATGAGCTGTGAAGCCCCAAAGCTATGTAAGAGTCTTTAAATGCCTTTAATCTATACAGGTATCTCTGTGCATTTACAACAATTTACACAAACATGATAGCATAGAAATAAACAACTTAAAGAACCACGGCAACATTTAGCTGTTGCTTCATGCCTTCCCTCAGGGTTTTGTTTGCCCTCAGGTAAGGCTTACAGGCTAGTGACAAAGGTTTAGAAATAAGCAACGCTGTCGACTTTTTATACAGTGTTATACAACTGTGGGTTTCACAATGCTATTTCATTATGCAATATTCCAAATATAATTTCATCATTACTTCACCAAGGAGTTATGTGACGATCGGCGTACGTGCATCTGTCTGTGCACAACATTACTCAAAAAAGAACTAACGGATTTGGATCAAATTTTCAGGGAAAGTCAGAAATGACACAAGGACCACCTCATTAGATTTTGGCAGTGATGTGGCTTAAAGTTTGGATCCATGGATTTGTTAAGGATCTCCCATTGCGAGATAGCGGCCGGCAAGGCATCACTGTAACTATGACAACAAGTGAACGCTACGTCAGCTGCCTGCTGACGATCACATGATTGCGATCCTACTACAAATCCACAACTGCGGACTTATCGGGACTTATCTGTCGGAAATGACACATGGAACAATTGACTACATTGTGGGGATGTTTCCGAATCCCATCAATTCCTACCGCCCGCTACATATTTAGGTCACGTGTTTCGGTATCTGTATGTAACGTACACATGCATAACACACGCCTGTGCTCAGCGCAACGTCATTTCGTTTGTGGGTACATATGTATATTAAATGGCCACATTTTATGTTGAAGTGATTTCTGATCATCAATAACTAATAAACAAATGCTGCATTTTCACAAAATTATGCAGAATTTCTGACAATGCCATATGGGGGATTGAACAGCCTTGGCAGAGTACTGCTCTCTGAGTGTTTTTCTTGTTAACTCTGATACTGCACTGTAACTGTGGCTTGTCTACTGCTCTGCACCCTGCACTGAGAAAAGTGATGTTAGCAGAGCTGGAATGCAAAAACTAGTTAGTAAGTATGGTTTTTAAAAGAGAGATCAGATTAAACAGAAGGTATATTAATACAAGATATTCAAAAGGGAGGAGTGTTCAGTTTGTTTCTCTCATAATCACTATCTTATCCACCCGTCCATCCAACACAATAAGAGCTTTCACTCCGGTCAAGTATTAAATTATACATATTTACACATTGTTGTGCACATTAACAAATAAGATAGAGGAGTTAGTTTCACAAAAAGCATTTCTCAAGCACTGTTTGCACAAACTAATAACACATTTACAAATTTCTGGGGGGGGGGGTTTGAAAAGTGAAATCGTCAAACTTTGTAATGTAACAAAATAGTATCACGCATACACACTACCCTGGTGTTTCCTAGAGGATCACATTGTTTCTCTGAAGAGTTACAGAGCCTCCTCACAGTTTCAACCTGCTTCTCCAGAACTGATATGCATACACTGTGCAGGAAGTGGTACACTGTAAGCAAACACTTTACTCAGGCATATACAGGCCATTAAAGATGAAATAATCCTACCTCAAAGCACATAAAAAAGACAGAAAGACATTTTTTTTAACATTATATCTGCTATTACCACCTCTACTCCCCCAATAAGAACATGTTTTGTGCAAAATATATACTTTCTCCCTTCACTCTTCCACGCTTCGCTGGCTGGAGTTCATTATGAGTTTGAGTGCTTTGCGACTGATGACTGCTGGGTAATTTTGCTGATGTTTCTTTAGTGACTAGACAAAATTACATTTGATGAGTCACCCACTCAGCAGAGAGCCACTGTCTATAGCCAGTCATAAATGATATCCACATGGTGTCAGTCGTCCAGGTTCCCCTCAGAACGTGAACGCGTACACGACGCCCACCACCACGATGTTCCCGATGGTGGCAGTGATGGCGATCCAGAGCCAAATGGCGTCCCGGGACATGGACTGGTTCTCCTCAGGTGGGCTGTGAGCGGCCATGGAGGCGGCGTGGACGCTGGCGGACGAGTTGAACAGGGAGTGGTCGGTGCTGTAGTCGTCGTTGGGAGACGAGTCCATGAAGGCGCCCGTCATCACCGGGATCTGGACACACAGAACAAAGGAGGAAGTCCAAGAAACGTCTATTACTTTTACCTTTATACTGTCAATTTCCATGGCTGTTTTTTTACAGTAATTTATCACTGTGCAGGACGGACACAAAATTAATATTAAGTGGAAGCGAAAGGAGAAGCTCAGAGCAGCAGGCTGCTTAAAAGGGACGTGGCTAATTACTGGGCATCTGTACAAAAGATTTCCTCTCAGCTCAAAAGGCTTAATCCTTCTCTTTTCATTCAGGCTTTAAATGTGCAGCATTTGCTGGAAGCAAAGATTTTTCCAGCTTAACACCCATCACAAAAAATTATATTTCTGCAGTAACTATGGCATAACTCCGTTGTTATGAAGCCACAGGAAGAACAAGAAGTCCTGCAGCAGACGTTCTGACCCCACAGAGGCCTGATCTCAGCATCTTGGAGTCAGTGTGGATTTACATGAAGAGACAGACTGCAACAAAGTCTCTAAGATGGAACAACCTACTGCCAGGTGCTTTGTAAAACTGTGTTCAAGTGCAAGGACAGCTTGAGCTGTTTAAAAGGCAAAGAGTGCTCACACAAAATAGACTCCTGATTAAACTTAGATTTGTCTCTTTACTGCACTTTGTATGAAGTCAATTGACGGAGACGGCATCCTCACTTTACTCTTAGTGTTTAAAAAAAAAAACAGTCCTATTAATACCAGAGGTCTCTAGCAGGCCCTTGTACTTTTAGATAATAACAATGCTTTTGGAATTTTGGACATTTTGACACCAAAACATTATTATAAAGGACATTCAACACAAACACTTTTAGTACTAATGTAATTTTGTGTTGTTCTGTCTTTTTATTTACTTCTTTTTTTGTCTGCAAGTGTGATGCTGGAGGATTTCTCAGAGTCTAGTTTGCTCCTGGTTAATGGCTTATAAATGATCTATAATGCTTTTGCAAATAAATTATCAACACTCAGGTCATTAATTAAGTCGTACAAAGCCTTTATGAAGGCGAATTGTCAGAATCTGGCATCCAAAAATCAGTTAAAGAAACAAATTTACAAGAAAACCATCAACTTTGAATCACACGTGCACAATTAACTCACTTATGAAGCTCACTCAGTGAAATTCAAATTCAGACTAAACCGGGCAAATTAACAAAACTATTAAAGTATAACAACATTAACAAAAGAAGTTAATATAACAAAATACTGAACATCCAGACTAATGTGATCAAAATCCGCTCTATTATGGAGGATGGTTTGGGACACGTGAAAAATAACAATATGCCCTGCAACTTTTATCTATGATAATGTGGTTTAAACTGAATGAATGTGGCACATTGAGCCTCAATGATTGAGGCTCATCTGATTCTAATCAACAATGAATCACTGGAGTAGGTCTAACTGAATTAGGTTGGGAAAAAGCCAGAGAATGAGGTAAATCTGAAGTTTCTGACATCTTGTGTAAAAACTTGACAACCTGACCAGTGGGTGGTGCCAGAGAAAAACTAACAGAGCATCCAAAGTGAAAAATTCTTGGAAATTTCTGGTTCAGTTGTGGCAATTAGAAAAGGGGATCACCAAAAGCAACCAAAAAGATAAAAACTGTCCCTCTTGTGGTCATAAGACTCAGGGCAACACACATCTGTATCAGTAACCCAGATTCCCTACATGCATTTAGCAAAGGACTCCAATGTACTGTACAGGTAAGTTCAGTTTCTGATAAGTGATAGTTTAACCAATACAGATCCACTCATCCTAAACCTTATCCATTGGTTCATCTTGGGACAGCTCCATTGGCTCCTGGAAATCTGCATATAAACGCAAACAGATCAGTAACCAACTCAGTTAGAGGACACAGACAAGTGTCCAGTGGTGAAAATAGACTAATTTACCTGTATAAGTGGAATAAAATGACTTTTATCTTCTGTAGATGTGTGTATTAAAGCTTTATGATTTTAAATATAAAGATTCATTGCTTTACATAATTGCCTTTATTTCCAGTGAACCACTCTGCAACTGTTAGCTCTCTGCAGCATGCTTCCAGTCATGCACATACAGCCATATTAAACCTGGTTGTGTTTTTTGACAGAAAGGTACAGAGAGACGACTACAACCTGATTACTTCAGTGCAAGTAAACACACTGACTGAACTCAGTGACACCAATGACACTGTGTTTGTTTCAATCTGAACAAAGCCTGAGGAGATTCGCAGAAAGTACATCCAAACCATCCTCAGAGAACGTCTGTCCCCAAAAAGATCAGCAGTCATGTCAGGAGATGACCAGCAATATTTGGCATTTTTCTGACTGTCAGCTAAAATCAGTTTTTCTGCACATTCACACTGTATCCAGATTGATGTCAGAACATCTTAAAAGCAAGAAGAAAGAAAGAAAGAAACACATGAAATTAGATGATGTTTGCAAATTGTGTCCAAAGCACATTTAGAGGAGGTTTAAAATGTGATCCAATTTAATTTTTACTGATACGACTCTGCCTTGATGCTCTGGTCACTCAGATGTGGTCACTGGGTTTCAAAGTGTCTTTTACATCACTAGTAACATGGTAAACAAAGACAACATGAAATCTATAGTGATGGAGGTGCTGAGCAGAATCCACACTGCTGCTTATAGAGCCCTTCAGACTACATCATGAAGAACAAGTCTGTGGACAGACACTGGAAACACAGACAGACAGACAAAGCTGGAAGCTGCACTGTTACAGCAGCAGTCTATGCAGTTAGGTTGTTGTCGTCCGAACACACGAATATAATATGATTACTTGTAAATTACAGTGTGGCTTGACATTGCTAAAAATCTGATTTGAGAAGCAAGAAGAAATCTGCTTTTCCTGCATTATGAACAAGCCCAAAGATCCTCAGTGATAGTAGTGATAAGTCATCAGTATTAAAGGAGAAAGCAGTTTTCTGCAATATAAAATGGTGAGGGTGGATGGATGGGTCAACAAAACACAGAACTTTACCAAGGTGCAGTGCAGAGAAGGTTGCTTTTAAAACCATATCTTCGAACTTAATTCTTCTTTTCACCGTGACAACACACGTTTCAGACCTGTTTTTGTAACCTTAACTTAGTAATTATTTTAACTAAACAACATCCTTTAGTGCTTAAACTTGACCAGACCTTCACTACAGCATCTTCACCTCATGAGACATATTTCTGATATTTATCAGTAACATTTGTGGCACAGACAAATGCACAGAAAATGCTCATACGTGTCATTCTATGAGGCGTGTGGAAGCAATATGTTGTGTGTTTTTTCTAGGGCTGGGAATTCAATGTGTTAAATAAGATTAATTACAGAAAAAATAACATGTAAAAAAAAATAATGCATTTAATTGCACCTTTCTCAGTTCCCTAATTTAAGACACACCAGTAACACTGATGAACCCTCCAGCCCAGTAGGTGGCGGTAATGAACCTAAAGTCTGTTTGCTAGCTGCGAAGAAGATACACAGAACGGACTGAGTGAATCAACGCAGAAACAGCCCACCAACATGGTGGCTCGGTCGCAAACTTATGGAAGCAAACTGTTCAGCAAAAGCATTTCTGAAAGCATCTGAGGCAAGAAATAAGCTCCTGAATCTGTCCTCCTTTTAGTCCAACAGCGGCTAGTTTGGACATTTAACGAAAGTTTTGCGATGCATCGGACACCACTCCCCGCACTGTATTTGCATAAATTAAACTGCTTTGTGCAAGTGAGCTCCAGGGCTACGCACCATACATTAGCTACTACAGTCCTGGTACCGGCAAACAGTGCAGCCAGCCCATAATAGACCACTTTTCAAGTTCTTGAGTTTACAAAAAGTCTTGAAATGTTGAATATAATCGCTATAAAGCACATTGATTTCTATTTCTATAGTAATCTGTGAGTGTAATAGACAGATGAGCATAAACACTGATTCAACATCTTTAGGAACGACGTGTGTTTTATTTATTTATCAACAGGTTGTTAACAATTTTGGCTTTCTTCGAATGGAGTTCATGTTTTCTGTGTACCCAGATGGCACATTATCAGTTCGGGACAATCCTGTTGACCATCTGTCTGCTAAGAAAACACCTGACATGTAATCCATATTTGATACTGTCTGTTGACAAAGTTCCTGACTTGTTTGAGAAGGACCGTCAGTGCTGTTGTCACCTTGAGAACTTGAAACGGCTTGCATTTTCATTCAGGCTCTTATTTCCTTCATCAGCTGCATTAAATGAGGTTCCCTGAAAGCCATTAGAATTCCCGACAAACACACACATCACTGCTACACCATTAAACCCATTAAGTCAGTCCAAACAATCATTATTCTTCTGTGCCGTGGAACAAACACAGGCCTACACAGAGAGGAGATACTAACAATTCGCAGTGTGTTATGAAAAAATAAATAAATATAATGCACGCATGCATGACCTGTACTCTGTGATATCAAAAATGTCAGTTAAAACAGAAGCTGTATTTTTTGGTCTTTCATTGCACATATACTTGACATTAGAACACAAAGAACCTCCATAATTGCAATTAACCTGTCCAGATGAACCTTCCATATGTTGCTAAAACTGCATCTACAAATAAATTATTCTCAAAACAGCCAAAATCCATTTGTTGAAACGGAATACTCTATAAAATAGGGTCCAAAAGTCTAAGGTTACATCAAAAATCAATCCTAATTTCAGGTAATGGTGGCACAGCTTGGCAAAAATGGCAATCAGTTGTATTCAGAGCACGATCAGTTAGTCTGAAAGTGACCACACCAACAGAAGATCAATACTTCTAGCTTTGTTCACTAAGGGGGAAAAAAGAAACTTAATCACAGATATAGAATTTGCTAAATAAAGAACACAAGCCCCAAACAGCAAAAAAACAAAACAAAAACGTTAAAATAAGTCTGTCTAGTAATGTCTCAGAGGACAAATAGTCACTCCTAACCACTTCTCAGGTTTGGAAACAAGGCCAAATGCTGTGGGTTGACTAAGAAATAGTAGCTTTTCACAACAGATGATGCATAAAAAAGTCATATAAACTGATAAATCCCACTCAGTGGCAATAACAATAACTAATGATACTACAGTCAAAGTGAAACATGATGCTGGGAATATTCAAGTCTGGAGGGATTTTCTACGATGGAGTTGGACACCTGCAGTGAATCGACTCTAACCTGACCAAGAAGAAGCAGCATGTTTGTGAAGAAGGATTCATCCTGCAGCAGGTTAATGAGCCCAAACACACCTCAAAGTGTTGACTTGAAATCTAAAGAAGACCAAGGAGAGCTGACTGTTATGGACTGTCCTCCACAATCACCTGAACTAAACCCCACTGAAACATCGATGGAGCAGTTAGAGACCGACAAAGACAAACGTCCCTGACATGACAAGAAGCTTGTTGGAATATTGTCAAGTCATGCTGGGATATTTTGGATGCTCAGGTTTTGTACAAAATGCAGCTGTGTGTGTGCAATGTAATAACTATTAAAGGTGACAATATGACAGAAGTTAGTTAGCTGTACAGCCTTTACATGACCCAAAAATCCAATAATGCTGTCTCATCCATCAATTTATCCATCCATTTATCCATCAGTTTATCCATCCATCCATCCATCCATCCATCCATCCATCTCCTCCCCTTATCTGGAGTTGGCAGGTAAGCAGGGAATTCCGGATGTGCCTCTTTCCAGCTTTGCATTTTAGTTCCTCCTGGAGGATCCCATGACACTCCCAGGCCACATGAGATACATAATTCCTCCAGTGAATTCTGGATCTACCCCGGTATCTTCCTATTGGACTTACCCATAAAGTCTCCAAAAGCCCAGGAGACATCTTGATCAGATCTGAACCATTTCTGCTGTTTCCTTTTGGCCTGATGTGACTCTACTCTGAGCTTTCTCATGACGTCTGAGCTCCTGACCCTATCTCTGAGGCTAAGCCAAACCACCATAGGGATGAAACTCATTTCAGGCACTCGTCTCCTCTACTTCATTCTTTTGGGCACTACCCGGAAGTCCTGGCCATAGGTGAGGGTTAGAACGTAGATTGACGAGTAAATCAAGAGCTGCACTATCCACTTTAGCTGTCTCTTCACCAGAACAGTCCAGCACATCTTCTACATTGCTGCTGATGCTGCTCCAATCCCTCTGTCTATCTCACACTCAATTTTTCTGCCATTTGTTTGCAAGATCTCAAGATACCATAACTCTTTCACTTTGGGTAGCAACTCAGCCTAAATGGGAACAATTCACTGGTTTCCAGCAACAAATGCAGTTTTGATATTTAAATGTTTTTGAGGCAAATAAAAGAGAATTTTAACTGAACTAAACAAATCATTCACACTCAGCAGTGGTGGTTACTGCTTGTAGCACTTTAGCTCTGTCCAGGCTATCCCCTTTGACCATATGAGGTCAACCAAAGATAGCAGGAAGACATAAACTCAAACACAAAAATCACATGTCCTTGAAAGCCTTTTGGTAACGCCATCGACTGATTCAGTCAGTGACGTTACCTATAGCTTGTAATTCTAACACTTTCTGCACAGCTTTTCTCACTCAATATTAAACAAAGCTTTATGTAACACTCCAGCATCAACAACTTTTGTATCAAATAAAGCAAAGACAAATGACTGATTCACCTCCATCAGAATAGCCAAGCTGTAATTCAATCATCAATCAGACATTCGTCATAGCCTACATGTTGGTGGTCTGCTGGTGGTCTGATTCACAGAGCACTTTACAAAGCAGCTGTTGCAAATCCTCACAATCTTGATGTTGCCATGGGCAACAAATAAGCCTCCTGTTGGATGACTGTCATGGGGTGTTTAAGTGCTCTCTGTGGTTTAAATGTTTCTCTGTCTGTCGCCTGGAGGGCAAACACATGAGGAAATGATGCACTGTACTCGACAGCAGAGTGAGAGAGCCTGCAGCTGCTGTTTGTTCACTGAAAGCAGACTGAGAGCTGGATGGATGTTTTTGTTGTTCTAAAAGCAGAATGCACTTATTACATTTTTTTGTAGTGTTGACTCTGTTCAGCACAATAGACCTAAAAAGAAATAAAGGGCCTCACAAAAAAGTTTGTCTGATTTATCAGACCTGAATTGTTCTTTTCTACATGGAAATTGTTTGCTTTATAAAACATCTACACAACAGCAGATGCGTGTGCATATTCAACACAGTAATCCTGAACCAAAACTGAGTACAGCTGTGATTTTCACTTAGTCTAACTGCATGGACACTGTTTTAAAATGACCAATGAACACCAGAACTTTCTGAGTTTGGGACTTACAGAGTCAATCTGCATGTGTGCATCATGGTGTGGAAAAGAACTGAAAGAGGAAATTAAAAACCAAGCAAGTGAAAATCTGGAAACACAGTTGTAGCAGTAATGAGGAGATACAGAATGAGCCACAGTGCCACTAATCAGAACTTCAGTGATTGTCCTCCTAAAAGGACACCACAGACGATGCACTGCATAATCAAGCTCTGAAAAACAGATGGGTAGCTGTTTCAAACTTCAAACAGGAGTTATCAAAGATATTAGAGTTTCTGTGACAGCTCAGACATTGTGAAGGACAGTGCATAAAATTAACCTGTGGACTACCACAGTGAATGCATAGTCCTTACAGTTAAGCACACAGAGGTGGGAGTGTAATTAAATGAGGCTGCATAAGTGCTAAAAGTGTTCAGAGATGACTTTTATAGGTGAATGTGGGTGGAAATACCAAATACAGGCTGACAAGATGTCTCACAGGCTGCAGGAGTTTGGCAGAAGCAGAATACTCCAGCATAATAACCATCCTATTCCCACTGCCAAAATCACAAGAAGACTGAGGTGAAAACTATGGTCTGGTCTATGTTACCTAACTTGAATCCAATAGTACGCCTTTGGGGCATTTTAATGAGAAAATACAGCAACACAACCCTCCCAGCAACAGCTGAAAACATGAAGAATAACAAGCATCTCTATAAAAATGTGGGATTCTCAATGTAGAGCAGGTGAGTTTTTGTTCAACTTGCAAGTAATTCAATTATTGACAGGTGATCCAATTTTTGAATCATTTGACATTTAAGTGATATTGCACAGGGGTGTATTCACTTCAGCTGCATAACGTGTCTGAAGGCATAACATACCCCATAAAAAAGATTATCTTCACAGCAGACATGGCCAAGAGTAACACTGGAACAGTTGGTCCCCCAGAACAACATTTAACACACATCTCATCTGATATTTGCACAAATCTGTGTAAAAGTCATAAAACTGCAATATGCAGTGCACCATTTCTTGTTTAATTTTTAGTGTTTTTGTAATTACTCCGGGGACTGTAGCTGATCTGCAGCATAATGACCAATTGCTGTTTTTTCCCCCTACATTTTTCACTTGAAGTTCTATTAGTGGAAGCCAGTAGAAACAACTTTTTGATCTGCAGCAACACAAAATCCATGTGACAGTTCTGCATAATGTTAATGGCAAAATACATTTCTAACCTGATCTGTATTCCAAGGGTTACGTCAAAAGCCTTAAAAAGCTTTAATATCTGCATTATCTTAGGTCTCAGTGCTGTCCTACCTTTTTGATACTCTGCATACAATGCCAAACAGCAAATCATCCTCTGCTTCCAAGAGCTAATTTGGAAAATGGTGGTTCAATTATTGGATTTTTACCCTGACAATCTATATTGATGGCCTTTTCACAGGTTGTAATAGACGAGCACTTATTGAGCAGTGGTCATTTGTCACAGGCATATTGAAAAGCTAAAAAAAAGAGATTTAGTCACATTGATAATCTCCGATATGTGATGATTCTCTGCTGCTCCATATGAGTTTATTATAAATAATATAATAGCAATTGTTTGTCTCAATGAATCAGAGTGAAACAATCTGGATTCTCTCTGCATATTTTAGATGTCTTTAGGTGACATTGCAGAGGGATAGCAGCTGTCAGAATGACAGAAGCTGGTGGTGAATTGAGATTAATGCTGAGCACCATCTAGTCATTCATTTGGTAGCAATATTGTCCTGTCTTTTATGACAGGAACGACAACGACTGTGTGTCGGGTACTGAGGGCCTCCAAAATGCAGGTGACCTACAACTCATTACTGTGTCTCAATGCATCTCTACAATTGTATGCTGCTTCCTTTTTGATGCTGAAGGAAACATTCAGCTGATTGTTATTGATATAACAGTAGCAAATTCAAAACGTTTGTGACTTAAGGTTTGTTGAGATATTTACCTGAGGATATGACGTCTGAGCTTTCAGCAGGTAGAAGTATGGAGTAACTATGTAAACACGAGTATATATTACAGTGTATTGTTAATGCTATGCTAACTGGAGTGTTTTTTCTTTTGCAAAACTAGACAGATCCTACCCCTAACAGTGGACCACTCCCTGTTAGTTTTTGCACTTCTAACCTGTCTGCAAAGCTCATTGCTATTAGAATGTAAAGATGGGTGACAATTTAAAGGAAAAAAACAACATAAGTATTGTCAAGTGTCTCTAGTAAGATGTTAGGCCATCATGTCGGATCCAAAAGTTACACTCAGATTCCCCCAAACTGTCTAACTTGAAAAGATATATTTTGGTGATGGACTTCCATCAGGCAAATAGTCAAGAAGACTATTTGTGCGAATAAACGTATCTTTGCAAGTTAGACAGTATGCAGGAACCTGATTTAGAATTTTGGATAGGCTTGTACCTCTCTCATATCACTGCCTTATGAAACAGATGTCGAAAGAGTTCCTTTGGTTAAATCAGTGCTGCCCATCATGTTCAAGGCTCCTTGACATTGGTTTTTCAAGTCTCTGAATTCTACTGGAGGGACTGAACACCATTCTTCCTGAAGATATCCTCCCATTTGGTGTTTTGATGATGGTGGTAGATCTGTCTAACATAACGCTCCAAAATCTCCAATTGGTGCTCAGTTAGGTTGAGATATGGTGACTGTGAAGGCCAGAGTGTATGATTCACATCATTTTCATCAAACCATTGTCATCCTGGGACAGAAAAGTCCAATCAGGATAGAAATGTTTCACTGTATGATAAAGGTGATTATTCAGAACAACCCTGGATTGATTTGCAGCGATTCCTCCCTCTAAGGGGAGAGCCAAACCATGCTAGAAAAATACCCCCCAGACCATAACAGAGTCATCAGTGGCTCAGGTTTTTCCTTTAATTTGTACCCCATCTGTAGCTTCAGCTCTATCAAATGTTCCAGGCTCTCCGTATTCGCGATGACACTGACATGTTACAATTTAAAGTAGCTGTTATCCAAACTAACAGTGAAGACAGAGATGAGATCTCATGGCATCCAGAATGTTGACATGTTATCACTCTGATTTAACCATCATCTGGGTATACTGGGAAGCAGACAGTGACAGCGGCTCAGACACCTCATTCACCTTTCATTCGTCCTTCCATTACAGCAGACAGGTAATAGATGAGAGATGAATGAGGTCTGGCATCATAAAGCCACGCAGCCGCATATAATACATCTGGAACAGATAACGTCATTAGGCGATATCCCTCCACCTCTCTGCAGACTGAATGCTTTGGCTGCTGTGACGCTGCAACAGGCTGATAGCAGCCGGCCAGATTAGAAACCTCTTTGTTGCACTTTCTTGTTAAACACTGAACAAGAGGAGAACAGGTATAGAATTTAAATTTCTTATTGAACTCGACATTCACCTCTGAGGTGAAAAATCACGAGACCAGATCCAATCAAAACAGTGATTAGTTGTCAATTTGTTGCTCTGAGTTCTGTCTGTTACTCAAAGAACACATGCAGGCAAAGATTGTTAGAAACCTGAACATACTCTGAGTATTCTGCTCAGTGCATCAGTTTTCTTTTATTTGCATCATTCTGTTTGCAGAGAAGTTGGACAATCAGAAATAATAACTTTATACTTCAGGAAATACAGGTTCAGATTCCAGTTATCTTGATATGTTTCTTTAGGATGATTACAGTGTATTTGTAGGATCTGTTAATGTTTTATTGTTATGTTTAGCCTTGTCTCTATAGATGTTTGAGGGTTATCAGCCAGAAAGAGAAGTGACTATGCAGTTTGTCTACATTCACCAAAGCCATAAGAACTGACTACATTTTCTCTGTCAGAGTCTTGGTCTCACTAGAACATCTACAAAAAAAGAAGAGTATCGCTCTTGCATTGCTTCTGTAGTAAACAGAACAAGTTTGTGAGGATGATCTTTTTTTATGCTCAACTATCACAGTTTATACTGGAAGACATAAGCAGCAAATTAGATGTTGAAGTACAATTTTCACCAAATAGGCAAATTCAGCTAAAACATTTAGCAGTTTGATCCACTATAGACCATTTTCTTAGTCAAAAGGCAGAATGTTCCTTTTCTAATGCAAAACATAGACTTTTGAATCTGGTGATGAGACTGGAAGATTTCTGGCTGGATCGGGTAAGGTTGTCTTTCTCCTGGTAAATAACAAAATGATGTAAAGAACAGTTACATAAGCAGCTATGCAGATTATACTGTTCCCTCTGCAGAGGTAACTGAAATACATATTGGTACAATAATCTCTTAAAACCTTGATGTGACTTATCTGACTGCAATATGCTCTATGTGACTGCCTGTATTTTCCCAAAAATGTTTTAGAGACCTTCTGCCATTTTTCATGATGAATGCAAGTGTCTCACAACATAAGAAGGGAGCAGCCTCGTAAACAACAGAGAGAATAAGAAGAAGCATGAGGCTGGAGAGATCGAAGTCAAAGACAAATCATCCTTCTCTCAGTAAACTGAGCTCTGTCTTCCTGTGCTGCAACATCCAGTATTATCTGACAACAGTGTCATTTGTACCAAACATGTTGGGGTTTGTGCTGTAATTTCACTTACCATATACCCTAGTTCTATGAAAAAATATTATTATTCAGTGTAAAACTAAATATAAATTAAATTATTAATTATAAATTAACTTCTTATGTTGTGGATTACACTACAATCAAATAGACAAGAGAAGAACAACCGTCATAACATTGTCAAACTGTCAGCCAGAGTCTCCACGAAACTATGTTCCTGTACAACTAAACTGCATTCTCTGTTATGGTTTCAGGGAAATGTATTTTCTACCTGAGTACGTTTCTTTGTAATCTAGCACAAATATGTTTCTAATCAATGGATCTTCATATGTGTTTTACTGCTTCATATATTAGATGGGGCAGGACTTGTCACCCTGGTAACCCAGAAAATGGAGGACATCTTCAATTCATGTAGTGAAACGGTTGTATGTTAACCCAGATCGTAGAATTTTTCATCCTCAAGTCATTTTTGTCCCTAACCTTAACCAAGCTTCTAAAATGTAAAAGTGTCTAATAAAGTGTACTTTTGTGGAGATGGGGTTGAAACCTGTTTGTGGTCAAGAGGATCTGAGAAGGATTTTGTCCAAAAACAAACTCCTGGTAAACTTCCGATTCAAAAGCAGTCAGACAAAAACTAGTTTACTTAAATGCCTAAATAGAGCGAGGAGTGCACAGGCCTAAATAAAGAAGAGACTAAACAACAGCTCCACAAACACATGGCTCAACACACGGAGAGCCATCTTTTCAGGACAAGACTCAACAGTACTCGTGTATCTAACGGATAAGATGCACTCCTTGAGAGGTGAAACATCTTCAAGAACCAAAATGAAGCAAAGCTGCCTTCTACTGAAGCACTTCATGAACATTTTAGTACTATACCTACAGAGACTAATCACTCATAGTTCTGGTTCATTTCCACCATCTGTAGCCACTGTTAATGCACATATCATCTATTATTCATGTTAACTTTTCACAGTTTGTTGTTCAGATTTGGGGAAACAATGAGTTGCACAAGGGATGCACAGTGGCTTGGTGGTTAGCACTTTCGCCTTGCAGCTAGAAGATCCCTAGTTTGCGTCCTGACCTTCCTGGGATCTTTCTGCATGGAGTTTACACGTTCCAGATTCCTCCCATAGGTTGAAGTTAACTGGTAATTCTAAATTGTCCGTAGGTGTAAATGTGAGTGTGATTGTTTGTCTCTATGTGTAGCCCTGTGATAGACTGGTGACCTGTCCAGGTGTCCCCTACCTTTGGCCTAAGTCAGCTGGGATAGACTCCAGCGTCCCTGCGACCCTAATGATGACTAAGTGGTGTATAGATGATGGGTAAGTTGCACAAAAGCACATTTAGCAGAAGATCCCCGCAGCTTTCAAAAAACCCTGATATCTACACAACTTATTTTAAATGTTTGCTTCTCGTTTGACTGCAAATAGCGATTAGTTGTCACAAACTTGCATCATCTCCGGCTCTTAGTAGGAATGTTTTTCTACCTCAGCTGGCAACTGAGCAGTAACACCACCAGTTTCTATTTTTTCCTGCCTCCACCTTCAGAGTCTCGTCTTCTACTCAATTTAGCTTCCCACTTGTATCAGAAACACAAACTTCTCTTGTGCATCACTTTGCCTATGAACAAATGTTTTTAACAGATGGTAGAAAACACAGTATCTCTATAAATGGTCCTTCAAAAATTAGCTTTAAATTATAATTTCAAACATAGTGATAAAAATGAATGAGCCAAACTCAGTCTTTCACTTATCTGCATAAATGCCTATAAGTAAAATGAACAAGCGATGAATACAGAGCAGTGTGTTTTCTTTAAATCTATTTTTAATGCCAGTCTTTGCATTAACGTAATGGATCCCATCTATCATATTTAAATTTCTCATCATTACCAAGCACTTGAATACATAATATTTAATCTACATATTAATGAGAATGATCAATGTCCATATTTTTCAATCTGTTTCCACAAATGACACACTCAGTATCTCACAGAGTATTTATTATGTTTCAGACAGAAATTAGCATCTATATAATGAGGAAAACAAAGGTGAGTGTGTGAACTAATACACTCTGGGTTAACTCACTGAACTGAAGCCAGAACTCTAAAAAGTGAACTTTTCACCAGAACTCCTCCACATTTCCACACCAACGTTTTCATCCATATCAAGGTGCCATATAATAAATATATAAATGTTATATACACTACCAGTGAAAACTTTAGACACACCTTCTCATTCAATGCTTTGTATTTCATTATTTTATACATTTCAGATTAATACTGAAGACATCAAAACTACAAAAGAATACACATGGAATTATGTTGTAAACAAAAAAGTGTTAATCTTCAGTATAAATTGACAATGTATAAATAAATACAAATAAATAAAAAGCAATGAATGAGAAGGTGTGTCCAAACATTTGACTAGTAGTGTATACGCTATCATTACTTGGAATTAACTGCAGAAAAGTCAAGCCATTGTTTTAGTTTATAATTTCTCACATGCAACAAAATGATTTCTTGGCACTGTCTAATAGAAATTAGGTTTAAATATTGTCTGATTTTTTACGTGATGTTGCAATCACAACCATGCACTGTGTGGAATATGTTCACAGGCAACATTTTTATGTACTGAGTCGCAACGTGGAGGTTAAGGATGGAAGACATACTGGCCGTCATCTGTGAAAAAGCACTTTCACTGCTGCAGCTCCTGAACAGAAAAAAATTGAAAGATGCTCAAACTAGTAAAAGTATTATTCTATTACTATACTATACTCTGTTAAAAGGGTGTTTTTCTTGCCACTGTTGCCTTAGGGCTTGCTCTGGGGGTTCAGGCATAGTTCGGAAAAGCGTCTTGAGACAATTTGACCTGTAATTGCCGCTACATAAATAAAATTGAATTGAATTGAATTGAACTATATTATACTGTACTGTACTATACTATATTGTACTATACTATACTATGATGCACTATGCTATACTATACTATACTATACTATACTATACTATACTATACTATACTATACTATACTATACTATACTATACTAAGCGATGCTATGCTATGCTATGCTATGCTATGCTATGCTATGCTATGCAATACTAAGCTATGCTATACAATGCTATGCTACGCTAGACTATACTATGCTATGCTATGCTATGCTATACTAGACTTTGTTATACTATCCTAAATATATACTGTGGTTCAAAATTGTAAGTCTAGTTCCATTCTCACAGCAGTCAGCATCAGTGGTGGTTATGTGAGACTGGTTTCAAAGAAATGAACCACTGGAAGTCAGAAAAAGTTACTGAAAGTTTTAGCTGATGTTAAATTGCCTTTTAAAGACAGTGTGATGGACAGAAAATGCATAGTGCATAAAAAAAAAAAAAAAAACTTCAAAAACAAAACTTCTGGACCACCTGAGGAAACCATGTTGCATAAATTGCAGCCATTGTCTCTTTTGCTCACTCAGCCATGTGTGGATAAAAGCCCAAGACATCTTTGATGTTTTAAGGCACTTGTGCAGTGGATCCATTAAGCAGGCAGACAGAGAACCCTGCTGGCTCACTGGATGACTCATTCACTTTGTGGCATTTCCTCCCTGTGATGCACCGTCACTTTCATTTGCTCTTCAATTTTCATTATATTTAAGTGTAAAAGCCTATAAGCATCTTTACTGTGCTGTCTTTTTTCACAGCGGCAGAATAAAATGTTTTAAGGTCGTGCATCACCTCCTGGAGTTTCTTGTGTCACAGTGGGTCAACAGCATTCGTCTGGTCTCAACACTGCTGACACATAGACCTGTTTGCAAAGCGCCTCCTGACGGCAAGTTTTTCTCTTAAGAAAAACACTAAGAATCTACAGCTACAGAGGAGTTCTAACTGTTAAGAAAACTTGTCTTAACAACAGATAAAATGTGGCTCAGGGGTTTGCTTTGTGATCATTCTCAGGTGAAATAGAGTTAATGTAATGATGTTTATCAATGACCAGAATGGATGATCCACATGCATGGAAACTATGTGTACTGTTAAACAGGCAATGGGCTGATAATGTCTAAATCAGTCGTATTTTTATAACTCTTGCTGATTTTAGAGAGAGTTCCAATACATTACTCGGTAACTGATACCTTCTCTGTAGTCAGTTAACTACTGAGGTCCATTTAGCTGCACATCAATGAATTTCCAACAGACACAACTAAAATACAAAAAGACAGTTCCATCAAGTGTCTCCCACACTCACTCTTACTGACTGTTGAAAACTTCTGCAGTGCATTAAAGACAAGCAACTAAGCCATGTCTATTCTTTAACAACCCTGTGGATGAAGGTGCTCACACTGTTTGAAAGCTTAGCATTTATAAATGAACAAACAAAAAGTTTGTCAAAGTTGCTGAAGTTATTTATTCATTTAGTTCAAGCTGTAAAGAAAAAACACTTAAAGTCCAAACCATGACCTTCTGCTGTGATACAAATGTGCACTTGCATCCTTTTCCAGTTTCTTTATCTCCAACTGCAACTTCTTCTGACTTTCAGTGACAATAGGAAGACGACACTTGTAAATCAAATAGACGTCCTGTAAAAGAGAACATTTGTCAAAAAGCAGCTGTAGCTGGTAATAACAATATGCAAACCAGGCAACGGAAAATAGGTTTCTTTACAAATAAACTGTTTCTGGATTACGCTGTGAGGGATTTTTTTCTTTTAGCCAAATCACGTTTGTGACATTTAACAAATACAAAGCAACGCATGACATTTGCTTTACTGTCGCTTCTTTCAGTCAACCAATCATATACCCCATGGGGCTGAACTCATCACCATGGTAACTCAGAAAATGGAGGAGAAGCTTCAAATGTGTAGAGAAAGGGTCATACTTTAACCCAAACCATGACATTTTCTTTAACCTACCCAAATATTTTCCCCCTAAACTTTTAATGGATGGTCATCATTGTGAAAGAGTCAACCACAGAATGACATTTTCTTAAATCTAACCATATTTATACCTAAATGTAACCAAATAGTAAGTGAAAACTTAACATAATCAAGTGATAGTGAAACCAAACAATGATGATCTTACAGGGGATGTGAGTCTCTTGGGTGAAGGTTTGGTCACTGTCTGATGCCTCCATTATTCCTCCTTATGTGGACCTTAATGCTCTTTCAAACTGAAAAATGTTTCAGAAAATTAGGTATGAAACTGTAAGTGGGAATGCAGTTTATTAGTTTAGGAACATAGTTTTGTTGCAATACAAATTGTTTAAATCATTCATTGCTGAATTCCTTTTTCCTGACATGTCCTGCAGGTGTTTGGTATCACCTAATGTGAGGAACGCCGACACATCCTAACCCCTCCAGCCCCCCCCACCAAGCACAACAACAGGATCAGGACCATCCCTATTGTGCCGAGAACCATTTCTATTTGGTCGTTTTTTTTTGTCCCACATTTGGAAAAGCTCTTAGAAAAAGTTCAATCACCGCTAAGTTTTATATCACAAGCTGTAATTAGATTTGCAGCCTGTAGGAGCAGCTCACAGGGTTTTGGACTTCGGCTCACACAAGCTGCACAGTCCACTGTCTCCACTAACCAGATCCTCCAGAGATAATATATTTGAGGTCTGTCTGTGCATTCTAAGCAGCAGACCTGGAGGGAGAGTCTATTATCTAACCCGATTAGAAGATTTCAGTAAGAGAGACACACGCATTTCTAATTTTAGTTTTAAAATTTAATTTTCTCATTTGGCTCATGTCGGAATGATTGACACTGTCTGACAAGCTGATATTCCACCTTGTCTGGTGTCTGTCTGCACACATCAAACCCATTATGATATGATGCAGCACAGAGTGGGTGGCCACTGCTGAGCAGCCATTCATTCAGATGGGGACTCATAAAAGACAGATTAAAAAAGACTTGGCGGAAGTACAGCAGAGGCCAATCCTGATTTTTAGTCCTGAGTACAGATCAAGTTAAAAGAGGTCTGAATGTAACCAGGGCAGAAATTCTGTAAAAACAAAATTGTCAGAGACTAAACTGAAGCTTTTCTTAAGTTGCTTAATGTACAGATGCAATGATTGATGCAATTAGTCGTCACTGCAGTGGAGTAAATTTGGCATTTGCTTTGATTATCAGCAAAACGATTGAACATTTGATTCCTCCAGGTTCTCAAATGTGAGTATTCACTGCTTTTATTGGTTTGACATCATAGAAAATTTAAAGTTTGTGGTTTTAAGCCCTATTCACATGGGATTAATATTACCTTGGAACCAATGGTGATTTGTAATAATTGTGGAGGATGTCTGTGATCTGAATCCCTTGGGAATGCACCAAGTCTGTAATTTGTAAAGTAAAAATTCCACCGCAAATTACCAACCATATTTCGCCAAACACTGACATCCTGTAATAATACTAGTCCCATGTGAATCTCCATCTCAGTGATTGGGGGGGTATTTTAGTTGTTTTTTTTTGTTTTTTTTGTATTGCGCGCTTTTTTCTACCCCTTTACCGGTTGAATTATGGCTGCGGTGGAAATTATTGACAGCATTTTAGGTGAAAATGCAGGAGTAGGCCGATACGCAACAGGCTTATGGACCATTCATAGAAATGGCAAAATCAGATCAACAAGAAAAGGGAAATTTCGGAGGATATTGAGATGGATGACGTGTAGCAGCATGCGGTAAGAAACATTTTTCTAGGCCTATCTTTCAACAGGCTTAATACAAACGCCCTCACGGCCCGTTATCCAAACAACGCTGCCCACTGTTCTTAAGCCATGTTGCTGCTTTGACATATTATATTTACTGTTGCCATGACTACTCCTTACCAACAACAACACCAGATGTTGCAACATGCACACATCTGACATCATATCCGGGCTGTAATTTCAGTAAATTGGAGTAAAATTCAGACTTCACTTATCCCGTGTGAATGCACTGCAAGAAACACAGACGGGAGGAGGGGGTAATTCAGAAATTACCAGAGATCCCCAGGTAATACTAATCCCATGCAAATAGTACATTAGACTGTTGATCAGACAAAAGAGGACATTTGAAGATGTCTCTTAGCTCTGTTCTGTGGCATTGTGGTGGCATTTTTTAACAGTATTCAAATGTTTCACAGACTAAACAAGTATTGCATCAGTGGATGAACAGATGATGAAAGTAATATTTTGGCGCATTTCTAGCTATGTCTGTACTCACTCAATTATCTGTAGCGGTAAAAAATAAAGGAACATTAGTTTGAGTCCAGTTGTGTTTATGCCAATAGAGTGACTACGTTTCTCTCGCAAATAATCCAGCTGCATCATATCAGTTTCACGTATCAATATCTCCAGTAAAGAAGTCTCTAGTGCTTGAAATTAACTCATCAAACTAAACTGCTGTGGAAACTATTCAAATTAATTTGGCTATTTAATATAAGTTTAAACAACCGAGAACATTATGCTGAGCCTTGGAGGAGTGATAGCCAGCTACACAACTGTAGCACCGAAAGCTTCATCACCAGACGAATACATGCAGTCGAAGAAAAAAAAGGCAAATGTAATTAGAAACTGGGTACGTTTCCAAATCCCAGATATGAACTGAATGAAAAAACAGGTCTGCAATAAGGGAAATCTTGATTGTAATCATGGCCATTATAACCACATAAAAGACTGTACATCCTTTATGCTCCGTCAGAACTAATCAGACCTCACATTAATTTCACTGTGTGCACTGGAAAAAAGTGTCACTTGGCAGAGGATTAGAGTGTGTGTTATCTGTGCTTGAGAAGAAATGAGGACAAACGGAGGAAAATCCTTCCACAAAAGACAATTCAACATCCACCTCATATGCACCAGTGAAGGACAGTCAAGTCTTCAGAGCTGACAGCATGTTATTATTATTATTCGCGCCTCACAGCTCACCCATTTCCTTCAAATGCTTTGAGACAATGGATTCTGTTCTTAACATCTCTCATGGGGTTGTGCTGTTTTGTTTCTGGTCAGATATGATGGAGGCAGCATCAAATAACCAACTCTGCTGTAACAACACCAAAATTCTGACCTCGATATGATACCCGCCTAAATATTTGAATACCACAGCAAGAATCTAACACATGAGTATGAGTAATGTGATAATAACATAAGTGCAAAAAGGTGGAGGATGTGAAAAGAATCAATAAAAAAGATGGTGAAGAAGAACTGCAGGAGCTCTTCATTAAGATCAGCTGTTGCTCACGTTTCTTCGTGTCACATTGCTTCTTATTAAAGGTTAAATCCTTGCAGTGGGAGCAGTGCTTTAGTGCAGTGTTTCTCAACTGGTGGGTCGCGACCCAAAAGTGGGTCGCGGGGCCGTTTTTGGTGGGTCGCGAGCCTTTTTCTAAAAAGAGAGAAAAATAAAGATAATCCAATTTAGTGGCGAGTCATTGTAGTTCCCCTCCGCACCCGCAGGGGGTCGTCGTGTCAGCAGCGACCGGTGAGGACACTCGTATTACTGTAGAAGAAACTGCATGTTTTCATAGCAACAGCAGCATGGCTAAACGCAAGTACGACAGCGAGTACATTAAATATGGATTTTCCTACATCGAAGACGAAGGAGTCCAAAAGCCTCAGTGTATTTTGTGTTGTGAGGTACTGGCAAGTGAAAGCATGAAGCATGAATAAACTTTTCGAGCGGTTTAGCGACTACTTTCCCGATAAACAACCCGAGGACGACTGGGTGCGCGACCCGTTTGGAATAAACATGGAAAGCATCACGTTGCCTAGCAGCGATGAATGTCAGCTGGTGGAGCTATCATGTGACCGCACTCTCAGAAAGAAATTCACAGAGGTAAGCCTTTCCCAGTTCTGGTGCAACGATGTGATGAGAGAGTATCCCTCCATTGCTAGTCGAGCTGTAAAAATCCTCCTACCATTCAGCACCACATACCTCTGTGAATGTGGCTTCTCAGCTCTTGTTCAGCTGAAAACAAAATACCGAAATAAACTGAACATTGAGCATGACCTCAGAGTTGCTTTATCATGCATACAGCCAGATTTTGAGACTCTTGTAAAGGCCAAAAAGCATCCTCAGCTAAGCCATTAGAACTTCATGTAGTTCTGCAGTACTTTTATTGTGACTTGTGACTTTTGTTTATTTGTAAGTGCTTAAAAACACACTTTTCTTGCACACTATTTTTTCCCCAAATATTGGCTTTCAAATATAGTTAAGCCCTTTGAAAAATGTTTTATTGTGTTTACATTTTGAGATTGATCAGAACATTAAGCATTTCTTCACTTTAATAATGTGTTGAATGCACTTCATCAGTTTTCATGTTTTGGACTCTTTTGCACATATTTCTATACATAGTTTCTCCAGCTACAACAGCAATGTTGCAGACTTGTGCAGTATTATGAGAAGCTACTGGTTTTGTTGAATTGCACTTTTTTTGTAGAAAAAAAATGCACTTTTATATATCCTAAGAACTACTTGAGGCTATTGTTCTACTTGTTTCAAAGTCCTCAGTACTTGAATTAGTATTGCTGCTTGATTTTGAGTTGTTGTGAAGTACTTGAGTTCAGGTTTAAAAGTTTTGTCTTCGAACGCTCAATCAATAAATTGTTGATTTTTGGAGAAATATTGTTTGGGTCACGACTTGTCATTTCAGTTTTATGGTGGGTCCCAGGCCCAGACCAGTTGAGAACCACTGCTTTAGTGTACATTTTAATCACCCACTATCATTATGCAGGAATTCAGCTGGTCATTATAGCTGCTGTTGTTGATTTGAATACTTGAGAACACCTGATTTTTAGCAGTAATGCGAGTTCAAGTTTGCATAAAGGGATGTTTTTCACCTTGGTCAGTTAACTAAAAGCATAATAACTAAGTTTAAGTTGTCATTGTCTGGGGTAAAGTGCGATGGTGAAAAAAACAAATGGCGCTTGTTTGGCTTATATGTGAGGTCATGGTTATGGCATGGTAACCTGTTGCTCTTTGTATTCATTGTTCAAGCCTGCATGTACACTACTGTTCAAAAGTTTGGAGTCACCCAGACAATTTCATGTTTTCCATGAAAACTCACACTTTTATTCATGTGCTAACATAATTGCACAGAAGTTTTCTAATCATCATTGAGCCTTTCAACACCATTAGCTAACACAATGTAGCATTAGAACACAGGAGTGATGGTTGCTGGAAATGTTCCTCTGTACCTCTATGGAGATATTCCATTAAAAATCAGCTGTTTCCAGCTAGAATGGTCATTTGCCACATCAACAATGTCTAAACTATATTTCAGAATAATTTAATGCTATCTTCATTGAAAAAACTGCTTTTCTTTCAAAAATAAGGACAATCTAAGTGACCACTAACTTTTGAACGTGACATGTCAGCGAGATGAAGTCGGACATGTTTGGTCCCTCAGTCTGCGTAACTTTCAAACATCTTTTGCAGATGGACTTTGTGGGGTTTGTAAGACTTCTGTCACTGTTGGTTATGTAAACAAGAATAATTCCAAGTTTCGCTTCATGTGCCTGACTTGTCCACAAACTATGGACAGACGGGATTAGCATTAGCATTTGCAGCCATGTTTTGGGGCTGTTGTTATGATCACTATGCAGAGGGCCAGTAGAGGCAGAGCGCTTCAAACATACTGTCACCCACAATCGCATCGAATCATCAGACATGCTGTTTGTAACACAACACTGCTGATCAATTCAAGTATCAGTACAAATAAAATGGGATTTAGAGTAGTTTTGAAATCTGTCAGAAGTAGATGGTTATGGGCAGAGACAGCAGGGGCAGATAGTAGCAGTGCAAAGATGCCAAGTCTATCTGTTTAAGTCATGAGGATATCTGTATACATTTCAGTGCTCAGACTGTACTAGATGAAGTATTTACCTACATCCAACATTAATACCCATGTTAAGCCATGATTGCCCAGCAGAGAGGCAGGCATAGCTGTATTTTTCTTTTGCTACTAAAATTTATGTCACTTTTTCTGTTATTCTTAACTGATAACCTGTCTGTGCTGCTTTAATTTCAATTAACTCCCTGGACATGACAAAAGCAAACTTGAGAATGAAACACAGCAAAAAAAAAAAAAAAAAAATAGGCAGTGAAGAGGAGAATGAGGAAATCAAAACAAATTTTAAAAAAGTAGAAATCATGTTTCTACAAGAGAAAAAATTATCCCAGGAACAACGTGAGAAATATTTTTGGATTTCATATTACATTTGATTTAAAAAAGAATATAGAAGAAAAATCATAATATTTGTTTTAAATGTAAGTAAAATTGATTAGATTAGATTTTTGTGGAGAATTTTTTGTCATTATTTGGCAACTCAAAAAGTTTCCTAAAGAAGAAACTGTTTTGTTATGAATATTGGTGATATATTTAGGGTGACTAAATGCAAGAACGATGTAGCAGATGTGTCTCAGCACCGCAAAAATACATCACAATGTGAAAGACCTGAAAAATTAAATCAGACTGTATATAGATGAAGGTAATAGTCGAGAAGTAGACCCCAAAAAGCTCATGGTTAAAACCAAGAATCCCAAAACCAGGACATTATTAGGCAAACTGGATCACTATGAGATGGACTCCAGTGCAACAAAACTTTTAGCAGAGCATATACAAAGAAAGCAAATATTAAATACTGAGCATGTAATCAGAGATTCACCTGCAAAAACATACAAAGCTGAGTTTCGAAGAGAAACTTCACTCACAGACAACTGCAAGAGATGAATAAGAAATAAGAACTCTATTAAATCAATGGAATTATGAGCAATTGCCCCTTTTTTTTTATAATGATTTCCAACATTGAACAGGCCAATTTCAACTTCAGGTTATAAACTCTACAACGATGAGTCAATACATTATGAAATGTTCAGAAATTAAGCAAATGATGTTGGCTATCCTGTGAGTTTTTCAAGGCTGGGTGGATTTTAAACAGTAAGTGAACAGTTGGTTCTAATAGTCGGTGTGCTGTGAGAACTGGGGAGCTACTTTGGGGGCCACATTATAAAGTCCAGGTGACTGAAATGACAAAGCTCTGTGCTGAGTACCTATGAGAGCCCTGTGTGGGACTGTTTTTCTGCTTCTGCTGGATTTCTGACCATTACCAGCCCTTTCCACAGTTTGCATATCAACCCCCGCAAACATTCACACCTGCACAATAGAGGTTTCCATTGAGTTTGTATCTTTTCCCACTGCACAGGGAAACCACATCATTCTACTGAGTCGTATTAAGGAAAAGATGCATGCCTGACCAAAATACCACAACTAAATTACAATTATATTCAGAATTTGATATTATCACACACATTTCACATATTTCTTGACAGTAACTTGTTGGAAATGTGCAGTTTTTTGTCTTTAAAATAGGGCTTACTTTGATCTGAGAGAATGGAGCAGGTGTCACCTCAACCCACAGGTGCCAGATTTTATCCTGTTGAACATCAACAGTTGTGCAATTTGGTCGCAACAAAGTTCTTCTCCACCTTTGTAACAACTGGGAAATGTATCCATATGTCAGACTTGCTTTGCTTTTGTTTTGCAAAAACCCACTTAAACGTTCCTTTCTACTTCATTTGTTGAAGTGCTGGTTGTGGTAAATCCTGGGACCTGCAGTTGTTTCAAAGTTAAAACTCTCTAGTGTCCGTCAACAGTGGTCCAAGGTGGGACAAACCATGAACTGACAACAGGGGTGTGCTGCATCTGATTTTAGGGACACAATCCAGGGAAGTGAGTGGTTTGATCCATGTCACAATCAAAGCGAATAAGGGAGTGACATGAAGATTCAAGATGAAGACTTGACTACATATATAAAAAGAGAAATGGAGAGGAAAACCCTATGTTGACATTTCAGATAACCAGCAAAATGTGAAAGATATACGGACAAATATCCAACAACAAAGAGATGCGGAGAGAGTTCTCAGGGAAAAAGCTGTTTCATTTCTTTTTAACACTAAAGATGAAAAAGTCAGCAGATGCACAGACGTCAGAAAGACGCTTAAGACCAAAATACTCTCACATCCAATAACTGAAACTTCATTCCGTCTCAATAAAGCAGCATCATACGCGAGTTAGGAGAAATCATCCGGGCGAAGCAGGAAAATATCCTCCAAAGAACAGCTGCACTGTTGGACAATTAGTTTTGTAGTTTAAAGAACTGAGATTTTGCTTTTGAATATGTGATGGTTTCATGATTTTAGGGCCGTTTCCTTATGTCAGAATCTAGTTTGAAGACAATCCCTTGTTTGGCTGATACCGTGGTTACATGATGCCCTATATTCCCACATTAATTTCAGTTCAAGAACCATATTGTTACGGTCATGTGAAAATATCTCATGAAAATTGTTGCTTTTTTTAAAGACATATTTGGACAAGAACATAAATCTCAACATGCTTGATAGAGTTTCTACAGATGAAGGCAGTAAATATGCTTTTTTTAACCATTTCTTGCCACTGTCGCCTTAGGGCTTGCTCTAGGGGTTCAGGCATATGGGTTCTGTAAAGCGTCTTGAGACAGTTTGACCTGTAATTGGCACTATATAAATAAAATTGAATTGAATTGAATTTATTCAATAAACTTCAACCGTTTGATGTAATATTCTTCTGTTGAAAAAGCAGGTACATGTTCTGTTGCTTTGCAGTTCGAAAAAAGATTGTGACAACAAAAAGCTCAACTTATAGTCAAAGAACTTACAGAAAGAGTTATCAGAAGCAGACAGGGGCTCAAACAAAAGGCAGCTAGAGAATCCAACTGCAAACCGGTGAACAATTCAAACAATAAAGTCCAATAAAGAAATCCAAACAAAGACTGGGGAAAATCCAACTCGAAGAGAACCACAGGGGCACGAGAAGTGAAGCAGGATCCACGAAATACAGACGACCTCATACACAAGGTCTCTCTGTTTCTCTATTTTGTCTCTCCTCGTCCTCCTGTCTGCGACCCAGAAATCGATCTTGAAGAAGGTCTCAATTCCTAAAATGCATCTCAAAGAGAAATGAGGCTTGTCTGAGTTTTTATGAGTGACGATGCACATGTGTACATGTTTGTCTTTGTTAGTGTAGAACTCTTTGGTGTGTCACGTCTACTTTATTCTTCTCAGCACACGTGTGTGTTACATAAAATTAAAAATGCATGACATCCATTCATTTTAGTTGTCAAGTTGTCATTAACATTGTTCTGCTCCTCTGACAGAGATGACAAAATATCGGAACGCTGCAGCAGAACAGTGGACAGATCATGCAGCTGTGCCACACGACATGTTTAACTGATTTTAAAACGGCAGCTCAGAGACAGGAATGTCTGAGTTTGTTAAAAGCCTGTTGCCTCCACTCGTGTCTCTGCCTCCTCTGCTCACAACTCTGGTGGGAGCGATGACAATTCGAGGAGAGGAGTGGAGGATGTGCAAATTGAAAAATGAGGAGAGGGAGCACACAGACTAAATACATCGGGGAGAGCAGGGGAACGAGGAGCCGGTGGAACTGATCGGGGCTGGAAATCGCACAGGTGTGAAAACCGACAAAGACGCGGCACACAATGAAAGAACGATTCAAAACACAACAGGAAACAAGCCTCAAACCACGACAGTAGATCAGCGGTGTAGCATTAATGCTGCTCCCTTTAGCAGAGACAACTTCTTCTAAGTGTTTTGCATATTTATCCACCAGCTTCTGACATTAGCTTGTTGGAATTAATAACCTCTCAGATGTTTGAAGGTTTTCTTGCTCATACTGCGGATTTGAAATCCCCTGAAGTCAACTCAGTGGGATTCAAATGTGGGCTATTCTATAACCCTTCTTTTTTCAATCATTCCTCTGTATCTCTGCCATGTTTAGGATCAATATCTGGGCAAAATGTCCAATTCTAGTTCAAACAGGAGACTTCAAGTTATCTTCAAGTATTCTTTGATTCAATGTAGAATTTGTAGTTGAGTCAATAACTGCAAACTACTCATCCCTGATGCAAGAAGCATCCTCGGACTGTAACATCTCCAGAACCACATTTCACAGTTGGTCTAAGGTTCCTCTGAAGGCATCCTCAGTCTGCACCAACCATTTCTATTGTTAGTGTAGCGAAACAGCTTTACCTTCAATTCGTCAGTCAAATTACTCCAAAGGCTCTTTCTTGACTTGGAGGTTACAATATGGAACCTAATATGGAACCTCTGAGTCTAATTTGATCATTTGAAGCTCACGTATAACTACAGCTTAAATAAGTAATGATCAAATGTTCATTTTATGTGTCAACTCTTCATGAACTTTGTTATTATTAACTTTATTATTAGGCAGTGATTCAGAGAGGATCGCACGATTGCTCGTTTAAAAATGTTGCAAAAAGTCAATAATTTCCATCAGAAATCACTATTTTTCCGCATGATTGTACCAGTCATCATCATCATCATAACATCTTTGTTTAAATACCACTTTGTGTTTTGACAGCCAAAGCGAAACCCATGAGGTAACTCAACAACAAGCACAATGAAGCCAAAACAAGCAGGCAAAAATGCAAAACACAATATCTCCATATGAGCAAATACAAGTAAAATAATTAAAGCAATCAAGCCTTAATAGTCACTGTTAATAAGGCACATTTTAAACAACGGCCACTGAGCCAAAGCGGTTTCCATTAAATGAATTAAATTAACTTTACAAAATTACCTATTATGTTTACATATTGAGTTTCAGACCCTACAGTATCTTTTTTTTTCTACAGTATCATTTATTATGTAAATGTACCAAAGTAAATTAAATACTAAGGTTAAGACTCTTAAATAAATACAGAAAACACACATTTACCTGATTAATTTAATCTTCAGGTTAATACACTGCAATATTAGCCTTTTAATATGAGGGACAAGGTGCCCAATAACAGATTAATCCATCCATTTTCATGCATGATAATAAAAATAATAAACAAAATGTTCAGATTCGAGCTTACTATAGTGGCAGCCATAGTTTATGGTATAAAATCCACAATTTTCAGCTGTATTGCAATCATTCAGGAAAGATATTGTATATTGACCCTGGTAATATAATAATAATAATATTTCAACAAGTGAAAAAAAACATTTTTCTTTCCTACTGTTGCAGCATCTTTAGAAACAATAATTCATCTTTCAAACGTAGCTGGTTCAGCGCAAGTCCAACTTCCCAACATTAAACTGATTTAATTACTATAATAATCGGTGAAAAATACTACTCTGACCAAAACATATTTGCCAGCTTGGTATTACATGATACCTGCGAACTCAGACAGAGACAAAAGTTCTACTGATGGCGCAAGACTATTTTTTTCTTCGTGTATTTCCAACTCACTTGAACAGCAAGAATAAAACATGACGGTTTATTTTTTTTTTCTTACCTGCGCTGCCATGAAGGACAGATCCATGGTGGCTCTTTGTCGGGACGGTTCAGGCGTCCGGTCCTCCTGAAACTGCGTCTGTCCAGAGGCGTCCTAGTCCCGCTGGGAAGGACACGATCCCCGGCTGCAGGAGAGACTCTGGAGCATCCTCCACAGAACGAACACCAGGCAGCGTCCTCAAGCAAAAGCGGAACCACAAGGTTTAAGAGAGTCAGAGGGGGAGGTGGAGGAGAGAGAGGGAGAGGGAGAGAGACCATAGTCCAGACAGAGAGAGAGAGAGAGAGAGAGAGAGAGAGAGAGAGAGAGAGAGAGAGAGAGAGAGAGAGACCATAGTCCAGACAGAGAGAGAGAGAGAGAGAGAGAGACCATAGTCCAGACAGAGAGAGAGAGAGAGAGAGAGAGAGAGACCATAGTCCAGACAGACAGAGAGAGAGAGAGAGAGAGAGAGCACAGCTTATAGCTCACATCTGTATAATAATTGCTTTCTTCATCAATTTAGCACCAAGTTCATTTCTTGTTGCAGAATTCATTATCAAGACTTAACAGGATATAAAATTGGATCCAACCTATTTCCTACTAATGCACTTTTAATTTAATAGTCTTTGTTAAGTTGAAAAATGTGCTTTCCTGTTTAGGTTTATGACTTGGACAGGACTGGTCCTCAAACATTTCAGCCTCTTTAAGCCTTTTTCAGTAAAGCAAAAAGTAAATTAGGTAAGAAGGTACACTGTTAAAAAAAATGCTCGTAAGTTTTACGGTGAAAAACTGTCAAACCATGACAGTAAAAATCTGTAAATTCCAAAACAGTTTGACACGGTTTATTTAGCACTGAATCACTGTAAATATCAAGAGAAAACTTTCCTTTCCCTTCTCTTGCAATTATTGAATGGAGACATGCCGTAATATGTATAAAATCAATACTGTAATTTTTGCATTTATTTCTCAAAAAAGAATACCAGTTTTCAGTGTCTACTGATAATGGAAACATGCTGTAAAATTTATAACAAGTAACGTGGAGATTTTGCATTTATTTCATGTGAGAAATACAGTTTGGACCTGTCAAACTGATGAACGGACATATGGTTTAATATTTATGACAGCTATAACTGGAATGCTTGCTAAAAATACACATATTAACAGTTAAATACACTAATTGTTGTGCTGATAATGGAAAAATGCTGTAATATTTATAACAGGTCACACACTTTATTTTATATGGTGTTTTCATGTAAATTTTCATGTAAAACTAAAATTTCTTTAAAGCTTGAAACTTTACAGCAAAATATGGAACAAAGCACATTTTTTAACTAGAAAATCAACAGTTTCAAGACATTTCTTGAAAAAAATGAAGAAAATGTTTTACTGTGATTTTACGGTAGCAATCTGGCAACAACGGCTGCTGTAATTTTACAGTAAAATAAGTTTTTTTTACAGTGTAGATGAAGAAATAACTTAAGTGCATATTGAACATCAAAAGAAAAACACCACCCTATGCACACAGTGCAGAATTGTGCTCATCATTATTTACGAGGAACTAATTTGGTTACATCTCATATCAAGCCCTTCAGGACAAGCTGAGATTTCAGGGACAACAAACCCAAGAGAAAACAGCCACATGTCTGTGTAGATTCTGCCAGATCCTGATACTCCTTGTTGCATTGGACTGCATATACAGTGTTGCCCAGCTTGTATTTATGTCCTTTCAATGAGCTGGTCTTGAGACTTGCTAATCTGATGACACCCAACACTGATTAACCTGAGACCTACACTGTTTTCCAACCACTAATCATTCACTAAAGATTCTCATCTGGATCATTAAAAGAAGCAAACCAAAACTCAAAAGAAACTGAATTGCTCTCTGGCCCTACAGCATGAATATAAATTGTCAGAGTATCTCTTTTCTATCAGAGACACATCCTGACTAAGCACAGACTCAGTGATCACAGGCTAATCATGGAGAAAGGACGACACAAGAAGTTACGTCTGCCAACAGAATCCGTCTCACTGCATGACAGGTGAGCTAGAGATGGCCCTGAAACTGTGGCAAGTATAATAATACAGGAGAAGGATAAAAAAGTGTGACTCATTGTTTTCAAATTTTACTGAACTCTGACAATGGAATGCAACAGATGGTATTATGGACAGGACATGCTGCACCTAGTGGCACAGTATGTGACAACATAATTAAAACCTCACTGTGTATGACAAATAATTATCTTGACGTATAACCTATTACACATACGGCACACATATATACACAAAACACATATTATAGTTCTTTCTTATCCTCCTATTCACTTTGTTCTACTTAATAGTTTTGTTCTTTGTCATTTTCTCACCTCACTTTAGAATTACAACACCCTTAATGCTTTGGCAGTATTTTTCATGCCGATTAAGCATGTCGAATTAAATCAAACTGAATATAACCAGTCTGCACAGGAAAAAGCTGTAGACGATTAATAGCAGAGATTGAGGTCATATATTCAGTAGCACTTGAAACTATCAAGTTTTTCTTGTACATTCTAAATCCAATTGGTTTTAACATGAGATCAGATCTGGGTTATAGTTTCTGCAGGTGTTAATTAGACTTTTTTTTTCCATCAGGAAGTCCCACTGATCACTAAGGTCTTTCCCAAGAAAATAAATACAGAATGCATTTGGAATGAGATCAAATAATCCAGATCTGGAGGTGGTCTGTCTCAGATTGTGGTGTGATTTCATTCAGGTGTAAATTACACCTATGGAAGACCTACAGCGTGTAGAAAAGCTCCTGTAAGTCAAAATAAACTTTCTCAAAATAATGAGAAACTTTCTAGATAGTTTGACTATCGCAAAAACACTCTTAAAATCCTTTAAAGTCCTTTAAATCCTTTCGCTACAACTCATATAATGCAGTTTTGTGCTTGCCAAAAAGTGACTGCAACTCCTGCTTTGTGAATAAAAGGTTGTTTCTGCCCCATGGACCAAAGCTACAGACCCTACTGCAGCAGCTTGTGTTCGATTCCAGGCTGACAGTGATTTGCTGCATGTAGCCTCCTCTCTTATCTCTCCCTAACTATCTCTGTCAAATAAAGGCGAATGGCCCAAAAAAACCCTGAGACAAATTGTTTCAGCTATAAATCAAACTTCCACAGTCTTTGTACCCTCAGGAGACATATGCACAGTATACCTCCCTACAGGTACGTATCAGGAAGGATCGTCGTCTTTCATCATGTTTCCTACAGGAAAAGTTTTCATAAGTGCCATAAATAATATGTTAATAAACACAGAGCTCCAGCAACACAATGATGCATACTATAATCATTGCCTGAATAAACAATAATGTAATTATTGCATGATTTTGCAAGTTAGACAGTACATTAAAATAGATTTTGAACTTTACAAGCGAGGCGTTTTTCATGTCTTCAAATCCACTTTGACATTCTAAAATAGAGGAGAAACATTTTCCTAATAAATGCCCTGTGTGTATTTTGTGATATTATAGGCCAAGTATTAAATACACTCAGACTACAGAAAGGAATTGTCCAATATTTCAAGTCAATAACAGGGTAACACTTACTGTTATTTAAGTGCTGTTGACATCCAGAAAATGCACCAAATCAGTTCAAAGCATGTTTAATATGAGCCACACTGCGAATACAGTCTAAAAAAGTAATAAATTATCTGCTTATATGAGATGCAATCAAGAATTTAAGAGACTACACCTATAAAAACATATGTGATTTACAGTTGGCCACTATCCCCTTCGTGGTGTTCTTCCATTCCCAGTGCCCCTGTCATATTTGGAAAGCTCTCTGGAAGTCATGACTACTTTCAAGAATCATATACAGAGGCTGACTCTTCGTAATCTGTTCGTAACCCTTTGATGCACAGTGTGGTTCAGGAGATACCCATTTTCCATTGGATTTGGGTCACTTCTGACCCATGTTGTGTATCAAAGGGTTAGGGTCATCAAACCAGTCCAAGTAAGGTTGGCTTTGGGTTTGGGGTCCAGTAATGATGGACTCCACAAAAAGTTATCATTGGCTAAAAAGACTCTACAGAAGTAAGACACTTCTGGAAAAAGGTCAGTGCTGTCTGCGGTGAGTCCCATGAGGCTTGTAGCAGTTTAGTTTTTGACATTTGTGTTAAATCTGGTCTGCTTTGCAAATTCTGCTGACAGTTGATCCTTAGAAATAAACACAGTAGTTACGGTTTCTTTTGCCGTAGCTTCAAATGATGCTAGTTTTCCTCTAGTGCTTGTTGCAGCACTAAGTTGGGGTTTGAGTGCCTCTAGCTTGTTAGGTACTCTTGGAGTGGTGAACTTTTCAAGGAAAACTCAATTAAAACAGGAACTTTAACATCAAAATTCCAAGGTTATAGCTTGGTAAAACAAGAAAAAACTAGAAGGTATGCATCAGTTTCCTACAGGTCAAAGGTCCATTAAGACCATTTGATGCTTTCCACAACTGCGTGTCCACAAGGATGATTTTCGTCATCCACCCTAGTCCTCAAGGTTCCGCAAGGACATCTCTGCAGACATTGACGTGCATCCCAACATTTGTGCCCACACAGAGTGTTAGGAAAAAATGATGCTTGAAACAAAATCTTGTTATGAGGGTAGACTGTACGAGGAGCTTATCTATCACCCAAACCCTTGAAATTCGTCTTTAAACTTAACGTAACTTAAACTGCAGGAATTTGAAGGTGTTTTGATTTTCCCCATATGATTCCCATTTCCAAACAAAGTGCCAGGAAAGTTCTAAATTATCCAGAAATCCTGTGCTGTGTCCTTCCGCTGGGCTCAACTCAAAAATGATGACATTGACACAGGGCTGCAGCTCAGTCTATAACTAGCTGCTGCATCCTGTAAAAAGCGTGAAGTCACAGCTGTTCAGAAACGTCCATGGGTACCTTGTGTGTTTTTCTGTGTTCAATGAATGAAACCGCGTGCGCATCCGCGTTCAAAGTCCGCATCGATCATGAAACCATGAATTAACTTTTAGGACAGTCCATCTTTAATGCAGAACCATTATGCTTTATCAGATATTCATATTTGGGAGTTCTGCTGCATACTGTGGTAACTTGAACTAAGAGTTGTAATTGTAATTGCATTGACATTAGAATTCAATGTGTCCTAAATTTAAATTTACAACTCACTTTTCATTACTAATGAAAGAGTGCAGAGCGAACGTTAGAGTGCCTTTCGCCACAGCCCTAAAATCATGACAGAACTATAAACAACAAAAAGGTAATAAACCTAATAAGCATTGGTAATAGTCAAACACACACACACACACACACACACACACACACACACACACACACACACACACACACACACACACACACACACACACACATATTCCAGAAATGATTTAACATAAGTGTGGTTCTCTAATTGGATTTTCCTCTAATGACACATATGTACCATGCATGCTGAAATAGATCAGTGCTCAGGATTATGTGTGCTGTGTCGTAATGAAGGCATGTATTTCAACACACTGGTGATCCATCATGCTGAGCAGAGCAGCTTTCAGCCCAGCTGCTGTTAAATGCATGGAAGTCTGTGTGATTAATGATTGTTTGATGAATTCGTAAATCTTTAATGTAACACTGTGTATTTCCCACCCCACTGCTGCTTTCTGCACTACAGTCCACTAACTGCATGGGGAAGCTCACGTCTACACACAGACACACACACACAGATGCACTTCAGCACACCACTGAGTGAAACTCAACAGAAATGAGAAATAAACTGTTTATATCCCAGTGGGCCATTGTACAAACCACTTACAGTTTGGGTGCTAAATGAAAGAGCATTTATTGATAAGAGAGCAGCTGTGCATTTGTACTTCAAATAACCATTTAGGTGATTAAAAGTCATGTTCTGTTTTTAAAAATATACACTTTTGTAAACAGAAACTTTTTATTAAAACAATACCTGAGACATACTTTGGCCAGCAGGTGGAAAAAAGTCCTCTAGAGGAGAAATTTCACCTCCAGTTTGATGGACTGCATCTCATTTCCACATGTCTAATTCTTATGGCCCTGTAAATGAGAGAACTGTGCTTGAAACGAGCTGTTTACCATACTTGTTTTTCCCTCATTTTGTTCAGTTTTGAAGCAGAGGTAGGGGTTCTGGTAATGTATGTGTTGTGAAATGAGGTCTTATATCTGGAAACCATGACAAGAGAGAGGGCTGAGTATTACTAGTTTCTTTAAAGGACTAATATTCACTCAAATCTAGGAAGCAAATTAGGAAAAATAAAATGTGTTGACTGAGAGCTAATAAGATGGTGCTGTGTTGAAGGACATAACATACTAAAGATGTTTTCCTTCAATTTAAGTTGTATATTAATGTTACTATTGATAATTTTAACAAAATGCAAAACTAAAACATGAACTTTTGTAAAGAAACATATTAAAAATAACTGATAATCCAAAATAATCCTCCCTTTGCTTTCTGTCATTCAGAAACCAAAAAGCAGTCTTTAGGTCAGCAGAGAGCAAGAGAGGTGTTTGTAAATGCAAACTGTAAAGGAATGAATGTTCTAGCGAGTCCAAGGACAACGATGTGTCCTAAGTTACATCTCGGGATGCAAAAAGAGACTCAGAGACAAATGTCAGTATAACATAATTTCTTACTGACGCTGTAACATGAGGTGTTGAGGCTGAGAAGGCTGGATGTGCTGGTGAGCTGAAGCAGTGCTGATCAGAGGCTGGAGCTGGCAGAGGAGGAAGCCGAGGTTGGCTTGATAGAGAACTGGCATGGAGCTGGGTGAAGCAGGCAGGCAGGCTGAATTAGAAGACAATAAAGCTGAGGAACAGGGAAAATATGGGTTCGCCAGGAGTGAAAAAACATAAACAACAGCAACTTGCTAGAGCAGGAGAGTTGGCTGCAGGGTAGCTACCACGTAGGTGAGCTGAATTACCTGACAGACAATGGAAGAAAGAGATAGGGGAGATCTACTGCTGGAGTTACTGAGTGATGAATCTCAGGTGTGCCAGATGATTGGTAACAGGAGTGGGAAGGGGAAGTCACATAGAGACAGAGACACAGAAAGAGAAGACAAACAGGGTGAACAAAAAAGAGCAGCAACACAAGGAATGGTTGACGAGACACAGTGAGACCTTGACAGTACCTCCACCCTAGCTGGTCTGATTAAACTCCCTGATCAATTCCATGATGATGGCACCACAGACATGTGACCATCCATCCCTGCCATGTCCTGTCTATATAGCAGTGCACATCCAAGAGCTACCAAGCTAAAAAGCAGGATAGTCATTGATGGACAGGGATCAGGTAGAGGGTACAGAGAACCAATTTGAACTGAGAAATGTGGAAGATGGGAAGCATCTCCGAGGTATTGGGTTACTTTTGTTCCAAAATGCAAGCAAATATTTAAGCATTAGTGTGCCGTCTATGAAGCATGGTGTAGCATGTATTAGCTGCCCATTTCAGACTCTAGTTACGCTGTCACCTTAAGCTTCGCAAAGGATACGTCCTGCTGGCTTTGCTTTCCTTCTGATATTGACCAGATAAAAGGTCACCAGCAGTGGCTTTGTTTGTTCCCATTGAAATATCTTTGAATTTATTGGAAGGCTTGGTACAAATACAGATAGAGACAGTGGCAGAAGGCCAAACATTCTGAGGGAGCTTGCAGTATAGTCGCAGGTCCTTTGCATTGAAAGGTGCCAGCTGAGATGCTTCAGGTGTCTCATCAGGATAACTCCGGAGCACCTTGCTTTGGAGGTTTTCTGGACATATCTGACTGGGAGGAGACTCTAGGGGAGATCCAGAACTCACAGGAGTCAGTATATATCACATCTGGCCTTGAAACACTATGGGATCCCCCAGGAGCACTTGGAAAACATTGGTGGGAGAAGTACGTCTGGAATGACCTGCTTTACCTGTTGCCACCGTGACCTAATCCTGGGCAAGCGAAAGAAAATGAAAAAATGGATGGTACAAGTGATCATCACGCAAAGAGAATGAATATTATTAATCTTGCCTTCCTAAACTCTTCATATAGCAGGTCGGCGCTTTCATTTATTTAGTAAAACAGCTCAGTGTAAACTGCATTACCTCAGAACTTTGCCCCGAAGTTCATGTTCCCTACAAGGTGAAGTGTTATCACATTAGTGATCCATGACCTTTCCTCTAGTGAGCCCGATTTTGTTTCTTTTTGTTTCATTAAAGTCCAGTACTGCTGAGCCTACTTACAGCCTCACAAAGATGCTTGCACGGCCTTAAACCAAACCTGTCAGTGGTTTTTCCTGGAATTTGCCCATATTTTACAGTTATCTCTGACCGTCCTGATAAAACATGTCTCCATAAACCTCCTGTAATTTTAACCTTTCTAAAACAAACAAACAAAAAAACAGTTTTGCAGTTCTATTGACAGTAGACATAACACTGGGTCTATCTGATGTGCTTGCAACATTCCCCTCTGGTAAAGTAGAATTAGTTTGTTGGGTGGACCTGTACACCCACTATGCAAATTGAGTAGGGCAATATCCCCACAATATCCCACAATATACACAAGGGCTCCACCTCCTGTGTTTACAACTCCGATAAAAGAATGAAGTGGAGCTGTCCAGGTCACAAAAAGAGAAAACCCTTGTGCATCTCTTGGTCTGCCTGTGTCCTTCCTGTTTGCAGCCACTTCCAGGGCTGTGCTCTTTCACTTTGTTTCTGACAAAAAGGAGAGTGAAATACAACTATTTATTACATTTAATTAAACACCAACGGGCAACCATCTTTATAAGCCGCAGCTGGGAAACATGAGAGCATGTGAACATGCATTCATATGCATGAAATGAAGCGCATGCTTTCCACCTGCAGCCTCTGTGAGGACCAGTCCAGACAGTATATGTGTAATGGTATTCCTCACTCGTAAGTGGACATAGTTTTTAAAACAAAACAGTCATTAGTTAGTCTCTCAGTCAGGCTTTAGTTACAGCTTTGTACTAATGCAAGTCAAAAAGCAATGCACTGGCATTATGAATCTATTTATTGTTACACCTCGAGATGGAAAACACTGCAAAGAAGGATGATTGTAGCGGGAGCACTGGAATGTCTGGTTTGATGCGTGGCAGATGGTTAACATGGCCAGCAATGGAGGACCAAAATTTTGCTTAGGATCCCAAGGATGTCTTGAAATAATTAAACTGATCCTTGTTGCACTGATATTTCAAAGCAACTGGATGCACGCTGGTGACTTAAGAATTCACTGTGTGTCCTTCTGTAAAGGTAAGAGGTCTGTGGACAGTGGTTGGGAGATGGGGAGGCCTGGAGTGGACGCCAGAAAACTTCACTTATAAATTCCCATTGTTGGTAGGTATGCTGTAGACTTCTGGTCTTGTTTTATTTCTGTATGGAAAAGACGTCAGGAATGAACAAATTTCTGCTGCCTCACCCACAGGGAATATAAATTACAGGTAAAGTAACCAAATTGAAAGAAAGATCTTCAACATAATGTGATATTATGCTCCTGTTAAAGCAAGTACACTCAGTACTTTAGAATTACATTCAAAGGTTTCTTTTAGGGTTATAAAACCTCATGTTGTCCTCATTTAAGGGCACCAAAAAATATTGTTTCCTTGTCTGAAAAAAATGCAAAAATTCTGCAAAAAAATTCCCCAAATTTCTGAAAATTTGCAAAATCTTCAGGAAGAAATCTCTAATAATTCCTTAAAAGTTTCCCTTAAAAATCCCCCAAATTTGGCAAGAAAATTCTAGTAAATATTTTCAAAAAAGGAGTAAAAACCTTCTATAAAAATCCTAAAAATATCTAAAGTGATTACATATATATCAGTGAAGCTTCTAATATTCTCTTTAAGAACTTTGACCAAAAAAAATCAACCAAAATCCAGCAAATTCCGCTGGATTTTGGTTTGATTTTTTTTTTGTGAATGTTCTTAAGAAAAATTTTCAACATTTCTTTTTTCCCACCAAAAAATGTTCAAAGAGTTCCCAAAAATGTTGAAAATGTGGACATCAGAAGTTTCACAGTAAAAATATATTTTTTTTCCACATTTTCAAACTTTAAAATGGGTCAATTTTGGCCCGCAGGACAACACAAGGGTTAATGCAAGTACTTTGCAGTGACTGTCTAAAATTTCTGGCATGCAGTTATATACCTGCAGTACATGACAAACACAACGCAGTCAAGAGTTATTTCAGATAATCTGTGTGAGAGGTTTTGTCTCCGTCATCAGACACACTGCAGATTAATTCACGGGACCTTATCATTTCTCAGGATGAAGCCAGCTTCATCTAAATACCCCCTGTCCCCTAAGAGAGCCGCCTCTGATAGTATCCATTATCGCCTATTGTTTTCGAATTGCACATCCTGTCGAGATAAGCAGCCTAATTGTAACATTTGCATAAAGCAGAATAAACAGAAGACCCAAGCAGAAAGGCTCTCTGTGCATTTGCATTCAAATTACATCAGGCCCACGCAGACTGTCCCCATTTTTCTCCCCTCCTCCTTATTGTCATCAAAGTCCCTCAGCTGGTTATTGTTGTGCAAAAGTCTGCTATTAAAAGCAATGCGTGGCAGCACGTTGGGAGGACTAATAAATCATGCACATATTATTTATGTACAGGCAGCGATAGTGGGCGTTTTCCAGCCATTGATGATGATATCATGTTGGCACCTCTGATTCTTATACACCACTGCTAAACACTAAATCACTTCAGTGGGCAGTGATGCTTCGTTTATTGGGACTGGCCTTTTTAGACAAGGCTTCGAATCAATCCTCTAGTTCCTGTCACTACACTGATCAGCCACAACATTAAAAACACTGACAAGTGGAGTGAATAACATTAAATTAAATTAAATTAACATTGAATAACTTTCAAGATGAATGGTCAGCCATGGCTCTGCCTGCTTAGTTTACTAGTGATGCGTCTTTCACCATATAAAAATATTATTTCTTGCCATATTAAGAAGGTAAAAAAAAGATTTGCTCTGCAGGGAGTCTTTAATTATTTCAAACTCAAAGGAAACTTTGTTAAAGTTTGTATGCTTCTGTCCTGATTGATAGAGAGGCATTCATCAATCACAACGTAGCCACAGCTTTCCACCTATTTTACTCTGTCTGGATCATCCTGTACAAAATAAACACCATGCTGTATTGAAAACTTGACACTAGTGATGGAGACTGTGGTAACAAATCAAGGTGGAAGTGAGGGCATTTTCTCACAGATTTCAATAAAGACTTCTTTCTGTAACCAGAAGCTTTTTGAAAGAATGCAGGTTGAAGTCACTTCTGTAAAGGGTTTGCTTATCAGGCCTGAAAGCTACATCAATCTTTTATATACAGTCAGTGATGTTAACATTGTTAGTGAATGCAACAAGTGGTTGTAGTAGTACTTTCTCAATTCTTTGCTACTGCTACATTGTTAGATGTAGAAGAGCCTTAAGGAACCTTTTGGTTTGCCTCACCATTGCCACTGTTGAGGTTTCTTGAAGAATCTCAGAGAAACACCACAAAACGTTCAAAGAACTGTTTTGTGGTGTTTGAGAATATTCCTTCAACTCCAAAATATATCAGACAGTATTTAGATATTCCTGAAGAAAATGGAGACTTTATTTTTACAATTGGCAAAAAAGGAGCCTGGCATTAGTGTTGAGAGTCTTTTTTGGAACTTGTCTGACTTTCTGCTGAAAGACAGATAAGACACCATTTAGCCCAAATATACTATGAAGCTCAAAAGAACTACAAATTTAATGTCAAAAAGTTTTTAAAAATATCCCTTACTCTACACAAAATCCTCCAGGAACCCCTTTACAGTTATGAGAGGTTCCTCCAGCAACATCTTCTCTGCGTTAAGGTATTAATTCCTTCTCCTCCAGGATCCCCACAAGCAAGCAGATTTCTTTAATATCCCCAGAGTTCCTTGAGGGTCTCTGAATTCTAAGAGAATATCTCTCACCCTTAAACTTATCGGTTCCTATAAAGGATGGAAATACTGTTTCATTTGCTCAATAATCTCTAAAAGCAGGACACTGTGGACATAACTAATCATGGAACAATGCTTATTTGATGCTTTCCTAATTACTTCTGGTGGCTTGATGTCAGATTCGAATCAGAGTAAACTCCATGTCCCCTTTCACCAGTGCTGTTACTGTACAAATGCCCACATAATTGGCTACTTATTAAAGTGTACAACGCTGCAGTTATGTTGCTTTCAGCTTGATGTGCAGATACTACAAGACTAAAAATAATAACTATAGAGTTCTGTGCACAGGTTGTGGTTACTTCATGTTTTCTTTTCTTAGCATCACATAGTGCTATCAGACAGCTATCTGATTTGTTTCTAATTCATTCTGCAGCAGTACAACAGGCCACATAAAAGAAAATAAATCAGCTGAGACAGCCTAAATTCACAGAAGAACTGTGGCAAGTTCTCCAAGATGCTTGGCTCAACCTCTCATGTATTTAATAAGTACAAAATCAAAGTATTAAACAGCCAAGTGGTGGTCATATGGAGGGTTATGTACTGAAGCTGTCTCTTGGCAGACTGCAGTGAATTCATGTTTGTTGCCTGGCAACCTCGAGGTGGCAACAGCACCTCAGGAAGCCACTTCTGTATTATTATGTATATTTCTCATGGGGATATTTCAGTGGATTGTCATTGGCACTATTGTCATGCACATGTGGCTCAGCTTCCCGTAAAATTGCAACAACTTTTTTTTTTGGCCCTTAAGGAAGAACTTTTAAGCAAAGGCTTGCTTATTTACAGATATTTCGCAGCATGATCATTGTTTTGGAGCCATTTCTGTGTCTTCCTAATGAATGTTAAGTTCAATTTTCACTCTAAGCTTAGTTTCTGCCTCTCCAACTCCTGAGAAATACGTCTCTTTAGATGCTAAATGCTGCACTGTGCTCATCAGTTCACTTCTAACAGAGTCTGTCTGTTGTTTGCAGCTGAGCAGACAGTATAGAGAAACCTTTTAGAGCTTTTCTCTGAAAACAGCAACCTGCTGAACTGAAAAACAAGCAAAGTTTTGGTCCTCAGCTAAAACAATTGGCTGAAAGTTACTATAAAGGTCAATAAGCCTGAAGATAGTTGCAGACTGAGCTGGTAATTCTCTGTAGGTTCACTCCTATCAGAGACACATTTCATTCACACTGTCGTACTGGTTTCTTATTGTCATTAGATACAGTGTAAAAATACTGATTACATCTACTTTAAATGATGTCAAAACTGACTAGTATCTAACCTTCAGTTTGATTGTTACACTCCTACCTCAGTGTGTGTGCACAGTAGTGCATTACCCAGATTAAATGTCACTGCAGGTTTGTATTTATAGTTGGTCACCAGTGTGGGTGTGAAGGTGCACCTTAGGCTGCTGTATGACCCACTTTGTTTGGATTCTCTGTTTATCAGATTAAGAAGCATCAGATGCCTCGGAGACAGAACTGTAATAGCGTGCATGCTCAGGTCACCTCACAGAAATAACGCTAATGAAGCAGTGTAGATTAATGTTACCTGCACTATACACTCTCTTTGCCCTACACAGGCTTGATGCTGTGTGGGAGAAGCTCATTGATCATCTGGTGATGTGACATTGACGCAAAGTGGATTTAATTGACCACGTCTTGGAGAAAAAAAAGCCTGCGCCAACCTCACACGGAATCGTACAGGAAAGATTTCCTGGTATGATGAAACGGAACACTAATGATATCAAATGGAGAACTGTGATGAGCACAGAGACAAGAAAAACCCTAATCAGATGATTATGTGGCAACAGCTCACATTGTCTATTCTGACAGAGAAATTACAGAATAGTTCAGAAAGTATGAGCAAAGCAGTACAATTCATCATCACCTTGGAGACTGGAATACATCTGAAGGGACAGAACAGACATATTATCTTTCTGTAACTGTGAATTTCATTTTCACACATACAAAGCATATTGCATTAGTATACAGAAAGTCTTCACATTTATTAGTCCACATCTATCTGTGTGCATTACTGCATTGATTAACTGTCTGTCCAGTGGTGACCAGTCAATAGACGGCATGTTTACTTTCCCTCCGGCCACAATGAATAAATGATTATTATTTAATAAGCAAATGAATATGTTTTAAAATGTAGGTATTTTTATATTGATCAAAACAACAAGCAGAGGGGAGGAGGGGGATCAGGATGCTTCTAAATTTGACAGTATTTTCCAGATAAAAGAAGGCCATACTATAAATTTGTTTTATGTGTACATTAAATGTCCCATTTTGTGAACCTTTTCAGCAAATTAATAAAAGTCTCAGATGTCCTCAGAGTGTGTCTTTTCAATTTTTTCAGCTTAAAATGATGCAAAAATATTCATTTCACCATGAATGCATAATCCCCGGTTTTAGTTCTGTTTTAAATGGGCTGTTTCGGTCTCTGTAGCTTTGTTAGCTGTCACTGTTTACGCCCCCTTCAGGAAGAAAACTCTCTCTGTCTGTACAGACCAAAACATTTGACCACCTGGCAGTCAACACATGTGTAAATGAGTGTGTGAGACCACGACTTTCTATATTTCTATCTACATAGAAATATTGCTGAATTAACAGCAGAGTCATTTTAAACTCGTGTATGCTGAGTCTGTCACACGATGTTGCGGTTATAAAATCTTTATTTTAGCAGTGCTTAGAAATGGCTCTGAAGTGACTGTTGGTTAAAATGTTGTCTTAATGTGCTGACTTTTGTCATTGTTTTATATTAATTGACAGACAACAGAAACAGCAAAACCTGTGGCTACTGAATTCTCAGTTTCTATGTAAAAAATGAATTAATTATGATGAGCTAGTAAAGCTGGGAGGCCATCTACTTTTGGGAGACTTGTGGCATGGTTGAAGAAAGCATCTTCATATTTTCACAGCATTTATTGTACAAATTTTAAGTTATTTAGACAAGCGAAACAATAAAATAGGACTTTCACCATATGAGACCTTTGAAGGACATATTCTTGTCAAAAATAACTAATCGGTCCTACCACAGATCCCTGTGGAACTCCATGATTAACTTTTGTGTGTAGAAAACAGTCATTTACTTATCAGATGAATAAAACTTGTTACTTTTTCACAGAAACTATGTTTTTTTTCAGTTTGTTATGAGCCGTAGACACTGTTGTCTTAGAAGAGATGCCAGTCTGAGGTGTGAATCAGTGTTGTCACATTGCCAAACTCTGCTTCATAGCTGTTGAGTAAATCCCAAATATATCTACAATCTAAAAGTGCTTGAGTTTAAGTTGCAGATTTGATATTTGATTAGATAGGTACTAACTAAATGCACCTTGGGACTCATAGGCAACATCTGTCCTTCAGTTGATGTCAACAGACTTGCAACTTTAACTTTTTAAAAAAAAAATATTAAAGAATAGTTTCTAATAAAGCTGTTTGACATTTGTAAATGCTATGATTGCTATGCTACAATTTAAATAGCAGAGCTTTCATCCCACCCAAACTGTATAAGAGCTCCAACTGCAGTCACTTTGCATTGTCTCTGAAGAAAACGAGCCCCATAACATACATTTTTCCCCTCGTGGAGCTGGAGATAACATTTACAATACTCCTCTCCTTTCAATAGATTGATGGGAAATCTTTAAGTTGACAGTGGAGGACACATTGTGTAATTTCCTATACAAATCAGACACAAAACACCCACATTTACATTTATATTTGCCTCTCAGGAGAATCAGCTCTCAAGATGGTCAAGCTTTTATGAGCAATGTCATTTCTGGGAGGAAAAGCAGAACTCGGACACAGTAGGCAGCACTCCAGAACATTTTTATTTGCCACATAGAACTGTGTGGTAGCAAGCCAAGAATAGAGTTTCCTAGTAGAGAGAGGCAGACTGGGTAGTAAGCATGGCAGGAGAGTGGCTGGTTGACTTCGGTTATCAGAGAGAACAGAGTGGATTCTGACCAGAGAGTAGCATGGCTGGGGATTGAGGCGAATCCACTGGCTGTTGAGTCAATCGAAGAGGTCTTACGTGAAACCGGCAGGCAGAGAACACGAGTCTGGCAGTGAATCACACTGGCATGCTGAACGAGTGTAGAACTGTGGTATAAACACTGCATGAACTTAACAGGTGTGCTGGTAAATTGACAGCAGGAGAGGAACAAAGCACTAAGTCCACAACACACACAAATGGAGGCAGAGGCCAAACAGCAGAAACACTACGAATGAGGATGAAGCAAAGCTGAGACCAAGACAGTATCCTTCCTGAACGAAAGCCGCAGAGCAACCTGCTGGGCTCGTCTGGATGAGCCCAGTGAAACTCCTTGATGAGCTGGGAATCGCTGATCAAGGTAATCATTGATGATCTCAGCAGCTGGAGGGGAAGCAGAAGGAGGGCTGAAAAGGAGTGGTTTCAAGAGACACAGGGAATATATGATGGATATTCATGCTACTGGGCAATGTCAGCAAGATAATTGATTTGTTGTATTTGTTCTACTGCAAATGGTCCAATTAAATGAGGCAACAGTTTTCAGGTTTTCATTTCGTATGGGGATATTTTCTGAATCTTTTGGACCTGTTTTTTTAGCCTGGAGTTGTGGTCAGGTGTTCTGGTTTAGGTTGGTGGAACAAAGCAGGGCAGAGCAAGTGTCCCTCCTTTCTTTGGAGGGAAACAGAGATGACTGATAACCCAAAGGAGACTCAAAAAAGCACACAATCCTGTGATAGCATGGTCAGCGAACTGTGGGCTCTCACTGTCCAAGCAAGCTGGAAACACCAGGGTGCAGCATCAAGGTCCTGGTTAATTTGCTCTGTCTGGCCATTGGTTTGTGGAGGACAGCCAAAGAAAAAGTCTTTCATTGGCGCCAACAGCAAGACAGAACACTTCCAGACTTGAGAGATAAATTATGGGGCCCTGGGTTAGGTGGTGTCCAGAGCGATGCCATGGAAGCAGAAGACACAGAGAACAAGCCACTTAGCCATTTCACAGTCTGTGGATGATTTGGGAAGAACCACAAAGTGAACTGCTTTGAAGAACTAATCAGCAATTTTGAGAATGGTTATTATTTTGTGATAGAGGCAGACCAGTCAGTCCAGGGTGTCACTGCAGGTCTGTATTTACCACTTGGAGCATGTAGGGTGCGTATTAAACCAACAGGTGAATGACAAGAGGACCTTCCTCAAGTTCACAAGGAACAGCATCCATGGTGGGCCAATAAAAGTATATTTTGAGGAGTGACAGTGTGGGAGGCATATCAGGAGGTGTGCACCCACTGGAGAATCTGGGAATGGCTATAATCTGACCCAGACAGTAAGGAGGACCACTACTTGGATCAAAGTACGCTGAGTATCCTTCACCACTGACTCAATCTCCCAGATGACAGCTATTACAACAAAGCTTAGAGGGAGAATCATGTCCAAACTGAGCTCTTCAGACAGAGATGTGGTGGCGTGACAGAGCATCAGGTTTATTTTTATGGAATTGGATCGATAGGTGAGAGAGAAGTTAAATCTAAGAAAAAATAACGCCAACCGTGCTTGACTGGAGTTCAGGTGTTAGAATGTATTCTAGATTTTTGAGGCATGTTCAAACCAAAGATGCTTCCTTTGCACACTGCAGTGTCAGCAATCCTCTAAGGCAAGATTTACAGCAAGAAGTTTTTTCTTTCCAATATCATAGTTGCTTTCTGTTGGGGACAGACGGCAGGAGAAGAAGGCGCAGCAATGGAACTTTTGATCTAGAAGGGCTCTGACAAAAGACTGCCTTCACTCTAGTATCTGAGGCATAAACTTCAACAACAAACTGGAGATTAGGATCTGGTCGGCCCAGAATGAGAGCAGATGTAAAAGAGACTCTTTAACTTAATGAATGTCTCTGCTACAGGCTGGTTAGAGGATCTGCCTCTCTGATTAGGCAGTAAAAATTAGCAAACCCAAAAGCAGCTGGCAGCAGAATGGGAACAGAGCAGCACATCCAGACAAAAGCACCCACAGAAGGAGAGAGGACCAATAAGAGATTCAAGCTAAGGACAAAAAAGCAGAAACACAAGGAATGAGAGAGGGGAACAGCCAGTATCATGACAGGAGCATTAAGGAAATAACTAAAATTTGTCAAAATTATCATTACAGAAAAGATTTCCCTGAATAAATTATCTTAGAAAAGTGATGCAGTTGTTTAGGCTTGAGACTATTTTTCTTTGTATTCATCTTAACTCCAAAGCAAATATCTCTTATTAGTATGCATGTGCTGTTTGCGTCACTAAACTTTACAAGTGAAAGGGTCTAGACATCCTTTGTTGTATTGAATCCACACATAATACCATAGCTTGGCTATATGGATAGATAATCAATGACGAACGTGTGTAGAATTGTAATCAGAGTCTGTGCAACAGTGTCACCAGAACACAATCCTGTGTGTTTATTTCAGCCAGGGGTTTACAAAACTTGACATTCTGGTCATGCTCTGCAAAGCAGAAGGACAGCTACAGGTGGAGAACAAAATTAAGAAGACACACATGAAAAATGACTCTGAAGTAACTAAACCACATTTTCAAAAAGGCCAACACAGTCAGAGCTTATAAGGTTGAATGAAAAATAATTCTTTGCAGTTTCATATCAGATCTGTCTCTTAGAAACTGTTCTTCCAGTTATACTTTATGGCCTGAATTATGTTCACAGGTGTGCTTTTTGAGTGAATGAAGCACTATATTTCTACATCTAGCACACGACATGCAGGGAGGTGGATGGTGGGCAGACAAAGCAGGACTCTATATTTGCTCGAGTGGCTCATATCCAGACTGATGCCTTTGTTAGGTTTAGGGGTAATGAGTGGAAGATTGTGGTTTTAGTTAAATGTTTATAATCACGGAATTTTTAAATGATAGACGTCACTGTAGACATTTTGTATATAAAACCAAGACCACAATCTTTCTATAACCTTAACTATGTGCATCTTGTGCTTGAACAGGAAAAAGTTTTCTAATCATTACAAGCGGATGTTATTCTTTAAACATCTCAGGCAACTCTGTTGAAAGGGCTCGAGAAATGGCAGATGTAAGCATTGTCATATTCTGGCAGGATTTATATTATACCTCTTTTTATACCCCTTTTATTCCTTTTTAAGACATGCAAAACATAATAACAATGGATCTTCACCATATGGGATCTTAGACAGCTGATACTTTGTGAGAAAATAAGCATGCATATGTTGCCAGTGAACATTTTTCTGATACTCATTATCAACGCTCTTACAACTTTTGGGCCGGATATATCAATTAGCATCATTTCTTCATTATGCTAGCAGAGAAGCAATCTGTGCTGCATTATGTTTCCTCAATTAGTATTTGCTGTTGCAAATTAGTGCTATATAAACATACTCTAATTTCAAGTGACAGGTTTGTCTTTTCTCAGATATGCTTTTATCCTCCTCAGACTGCAAATAACACTAACAGTGCTCTCCATTTGTACAAGAACTCCAAATCAGTGAAGTGATGAGGATAGGTAGAAAACAAAAACTGGACCATAGCCAGCGAGAAAGATCCATTAATGATCTTAATTCTCATACAGCTTGGCCTGAAAACACAGTTTTGATCATCTTGGATGAAGTTTTTTTTAAATCCACACACTGTTAGATGTGAGCTAAATGCATGATCAGCTTTATTTAGCATTCTCCAGATCACATGTTTGCACTCAGAAGCGATTGGCATGGCACTATAACAAATTAACTTGCTCATTTCAAGTGTTCACTTAGCTCATTAAGTTTGCAGTAATTGAGGATGGTGTGGCAGCACACATACACCCTCTATTGGCCAACTGATACTAATATGCAGCCAAGAAATCGTTCCAACACTTTACTCCCCCCTAAAACCACAAAGTGTTGTTTTTTGAGTACAGGATACAACTTGTTAATTAGTGGTTTTACACACAGACATTGAATTATATCAATCTTCTCACCCTCCTCACAGAAAAAAATACATTAAGTGGACTTTCCACATTTTTTTCCTTTAAGGGTTGCTTCAGGGAAGAAATAAACTTCAGGTAGATTGTGAAATATTTTGGCCGTCCTGATGTGTAGCAGCTGCCCCCACTTTACACACTTGATCAAAGCAGACTGTCTTATCTTGCTCTCTCCTTTTGTGTCTTGGCACCCTACAGTCATTACAGGATGGCAGCACCTGTCTGTGGTGTTTAGTTGGAGTTATTTGATATGCCAAAGCCCATTAATCTGTTGACTTTAAAGAGGCTAACAGCCAAACTTGGCAAAGGAAAGGGGACTGATCAGCCAATGTTTATATTGTTCACCACAGAGGGTTGAATGAGAGCCAGTAGACTTACTGCAAATAAAGTAGGCTGGAAAAACATATTGAGTTCCGTACTTAAACCTCACAAATGAACAAACAATGAGTGTCTAAATCAGAATTACTCATCACTAACAAAGACACTGCTATCGCTGCATCACTTGGTTAACCCTCACAAGTCATCCCATCATGTGTCTTGTGGATCCTTCTCCAAGATTTAAGTCATCTCACCCACAGTCATGCCAGCGATGACGTACATAATAAATGCTTCTCTGGCTTTGGGTCCATGTGGTTGACAAAGTCAGTCCTTAACAAATCTCAGGTACTGGCCAATTTTACCATCCAAAGTTTTAGAATATGCAATTTTTATTGAAATCCAAGAATTTCATCTGCTTGATTTGAATTCATCTGTATTCAAGAGCCACCATTCCCACTAAAAGGATGATGCCACATCATCAGTTCTAATTTCATAGAACCTGTTGGCGGTCTTTGACATAATCCATCCATCCATCCATCCATCGGGGTTGGTTTATAGCAAATCCCAAGGTATTCCCAGGCCAGATGAGTCTCTGAGTTGGACATGTCCAGAAAACCTCCAAGGAAGAAAGATCCTAATCAGAACCACTTCAGCTGGCTCAAGGGCACCCATTCTAAAAAGATGCATTGACATATCATCAACTCTCATTCTGCTGGACCTGTCAACAGTGTGTGACATGATGAACCCCCAAACTATCCTATCCATTCTATCCAAACTAGGTAGTGCAGGTACAGCCCTATTGTAGCTCGAGTCCAACTTCACAGGGCAATAGTTCATTTCAGCTGTCACTTCCTCACCCAGGTAATTAAAGCAGGGATTTCCCAGCTAGACCATTTAACACTGTTGCATTCTGGTTGCGTTGCACTGTGTTTTGAGCTATGTTGCAGCATGTCACCCCAGAGCTGCCTGCAGCTCATTTGTGTAAAGTAGACTTGACTTCGTCTTTATGCAAGTGAGGCGCAGGGAGCGGAGGTCTGACACTTCACAAAATTTTCAGAATAAATCTAAACTCGCCATTGTTGAACTAAAACAAGGACAAATTCAGCAGATTCACAGGTTATTTCTTGACTCAAACGCTTTCAGAAACATTTTTTGCTGAATTGTTTTTGGATTAAAAGAAATTTTGTGACCGAACTGCCATGTTGGTCCGGTGCTTCTACTGGATTGAAGGTCTGAAGGGCTGTCATGTGACCACCTAGTGGCCCACTGGTGCACCCCCACCAAGCTGGTGATATTCAGACGTGCTGCGTTTCCATGTGAGAAAAACGCCCCTGTGGACACACAGGTACATATCCACAGGATCAAAATTTCTTGCATTACATTCATTGTCTGTGTGAAACACATCTCATTGCATGCTGGTTATGTTGCGATGCGTTTCGAGCTTGAGAATTTTAAAACTCCTGTAGTGGGAGCCTGGCAATACACAAAATGCAGCTGTCAAGCTTTAAAGACTTTCTATGAGAAGGAATGGCATTTCACCAGTCATTGCTGCCCTTCAGTGGTTACCTGTGACTTCAAGAATTGATTTAAAACTGTTCGATCTCATTTTGCCAGCTCTTGCACGATTAGGCCTCTGTCTTTATCTGTGACCTTCTAACTCCTTAAGAGGTTGATCACTGCTTAAGAATCTTTTTTTTGGCCTTTTAGGTTTTACTACACAGGACAGTGGAGAGAGAGAGAGACAGGAAACGCTGGGAGAAGAATGGGGGAAGGACCTGCAGCAAATCCATGGGCTGGATTTGAACCCATGGTCTCCCACTCAACCAGTTGAGCTACCAGGGCCCTTACTACTGATTCCAAAATCTCGACTTTTTGCTAAAGGTGAAAGAGCCTGTGTGCTGTTGTCCAGGTCCACCAGCCTGAGGATGTAGAACGGGCAAACCCAGTATCTTATTTGAAATATCTTCTTGTATCTAATTCTGTAGAATTTCTTAACTGAAGAAGATTTGCTGTAACTGTTTCAATTATTTGATTCTTTTACTTTATTACATAGTTGGTTTCGTAGCACTTTGTTTTCGTGACATATAAATACATTTTTTTTTAAGTCTGCATTGCTTTAATGGACAAAAACACACTTAAAGTGATATTTGAAATATGATCCTTTGGTTTAACACCACTAATCACTTTAAGTGTTCATGCATTTATCCCAGTGTGTGCATGTGTGTGTACATATATTTGATCATACCCAGCAAAAATACACTACTGTATTTCATCTAAAGGTTAGTTTGACCTACAGAGAGGGATGGGCTGTCTGACATCAAGATGTACCACGATGTGCGTGTGTTTTCACATCCATATTATGCTCATTACTTAGTATGTGAATCCTTTGTCCTCTGCAGGACAGACATATTAGATGAAACACTTCTGTAAATAAAAGTAGTTGACTCAGACTAACAGGTTTGTCTCAGATGACTGATGAAGCTTCTATGTGACAGCAGGGACAGGTGATTTATTTTTTTTCTTGCTGTTGTGGCCATGATTCAGTCTCCTTCACTTGCATTCATTTCCATAACAAGTGTAGCTGCTGTCAGCTTAAAACACAGTTACATTAAATAAATGTTTGTTTAGGTTCAGCAATTTAATGTCTCTTTGCTATTATTATTATTACTACATTTTTGTATTTTATCAAATACAAAAAAAAAACAACAGCATGATATCAGCTCTATAAATATTATATATTTGCCATCGGCCATCCAACTCTCTGTCTGCATCGGCCATTGAAAAACACATCGGTTGACTAATATTATTCAGTGGAACAGATAAAAGCACATCCAAAACACCAGCGGATTAGCAGATACACATGGAGGTCACAGACAAAAACAAAATCTCATCTGGAATGTTTCAAACATAAGTCTGTTGATATTCTGTATTTTTTTTCCCGAAACATCAAATCCCAGTAAAAGCAACAATAAATGCATTGTATTAACAATCATTGTTTGTGTATCCACAGGCTATTCCTCTGTGCAATACAGTCCAAAAACAAATAAACACGTATCAGTGAGCCACAGCATTGCCCTGGGTGACAGGTTTCTAATCTGTCTGTCCTGGAAGAGGAGCCCATTCTTCTACTCAGACTCAGATTTCTTCCCTTCCTGTTTTCCTGTGCTTGGCTGGCTTATTGTGCTCCATATTACAGCCTCTTGACTTTATAATTACTTTTCTTGGAGATGGTGACATGTTGCACGAAAAACTAGCCAAGCATTTTTTAGCATTTTAGCCAATGTAGCATAATCCAAGGTGGCATACAACCAGCAAATGTTAACGAAGCCGTCTTATAGCGCCACGTGACGACATATTGATCCGTAACCAGTTCTGACGTAACAGTGAAACACCACAGGTCGAGGACATCGTAAACTGAGGATCCCCTGTACATTGAATTCAAACAGCCATCTCTAAACAGAGAAGAGGACCTACAACACCATTTATCACATGTGTATAATACTGTCCTGAGATCGCTCTCTTGGCAGCTTCACCACCGATACCACCTTGAGTCATGCGAGTCTTAAGTGGTTACAGGGCTGTGTGCCATGTAAGTTTGGGTGAGAATAAATACTTTAGACTCTCCATCAGTCTGCTAGAAATGAAGAAACCTCTTGAATGAGGTACAACATCTTCAAGGGCCAAAAAAGAAGTCCAGAGGCCTTCCACTAAAGCTGTTAGGATTACCACGACCTGGATGACTGGAAGAAAATTCAATTTTATTTTATATAGGGCAGATTCACAAAATATGTCATCTCACAACATTTAGCATAGTAAGATTACGAATTATAAAGAGAAAACAGAAAACTCAACAATCCAAAGTTACCTTTCGATTCCTTATGAGTGACAGTGGGACAGAAACAAACAAAAAAGGCTCGAAAACGGAGGGGGAAAAACTCAGACAGAGGCAGGCTCAGGGAAAGTGGCCATCTGCCTCGACCGGTTGTGTGAGAGTTGGGATGACAGGGAGGTGGAGGATAAAATAGCTAACATTAGATATGTTGTGGCCTACTATTAAAAATGTTAAAATGTTCACCATTTCTTAAGTAATTTCTCAACCAAGACCAGTCCAAACCAGAAGCCTCTCCTTCCTGCTGTCTGGCACTCTGCTGGTAATCAAAAGTATGTGCTCAGTGCATGCAACGAGAAACTCGGCCTCTGATTGGCTGCAACAGCGGATGTGACTTGTGACGATATTTGATTTATTTTTTGTCACAGGCAAAAGCCATGCAAAAGAAAAATTGAATAAGATACTACAAGTTAATAGAACGGGAATGTAACATTTAAATTTTTTTTTTTAAAAATTCCAGATTAACAAGATATATTTTTACCAGCTAATAAACTTAAAGAAATGGTTTAAAGTAATTAAAGATGCTACTTTCTTAACAAGGCTCTGCTACTTCCAAATGTTTTCACCATCAAAGCCAGAACACAGTGGAACGTCTAACTCACAAATGGCCAGAATTCTGTCACTGTAAGATGACAACAAACATAAGTTTATCATAAGTTATGCAAAATTATATTTTATTAATTGTTAAATTAATAAAGTCAGTTAGAAAGGGATAGGAAGCAGGCAAAAGGACGCCAGACTCCTGAAAACACTTGAGACAACAGAGTTATGAGAGGGCGTTTGGAGCTTGCTTTACTTTGATTGACTTCTTTTGCATCTTTCCCCCTTTTCAGGCCCATGCTGCAACATTTGATCCAAGCTTGTGCACGGTTCTGGATGTAATCATGGCTTTTATTTTAGCTGAACAATCTGCAATACGGCAAGGTCAATGTGAAACAGGGACCACATTCCTGTTAGCTCTTCTGATGTTCATCTGCCTGTAGTAGCCAAACACACTGAATCATTTAGTTACACACAACTCTACACAACTTCTGCTTATTGACAGACGCTACAATTTAATGATGTTCCCTAAATGCCTCACATGCAAGTCAAGCTCAGCAGCTGTGTACAGAGACGCTTCTAGTCTCCACTCAGTTACAGCAGTGCAGCAACTCAGATCAGTGTGAGATCATTGTGGATTGTCCTGGAGCAACATCACATCAGCTCAAAGCTTTTCTCTCTTTTTTTCTTTGATTGCTACAAACATTTGAGTTTTGTGGACAGTGATATAAGGCTTTATAGTACACAGTTATGCCCCAAAATAGGAGTTACACACCATGTGTCTGGGTGAGACCAAGAACTTTTTTCAAGCATTCTTGTATGTGTGAATGTGAAAATGTGACTGGAGCTGTGTGGAAGTCCTTATGGTAACTATGACAGAGAGACATAACTTCAAAAATTGGACTGAAGAAGAAAAAGTGGAAAAAAAGACAGATCAATCAATCTTTATTGATAGATTGGTAATATGTTACAAGGAAATTATGACAGGTCACTAAAATCACAGTATGAGGTAACACATTAATAACTTTACAGAAAGGATACCAACTGTAACATTTGACCTGCTGGGAGCTAAAATCATCTTCACAGTGATGCTGCTCCTTCTTTTGTTGTCTCCAGATTTCTGTGTGCAGAACCTCCCTTCAGACACATGATGGCAGCAACACTACGCTGTAAGTAAAACCATCATCTCTGCTGAGCCCACACATAGATACTGCTGTTGATTTGTTGTTCTTTTTATATTTTATCTGTCATTTTTGTTTTAATAAAATATTTTCTAATTAATGTTGATGTTAATGTAATGTTTATGACATCAACATATGTAAAACAATAAATCCACATTTTGGAACGCATGTGAGAAAGTCATTTAAAGAAACTTGACAAAATACTCGAAATTTTTGCAAACCTCCCAAAAACTGGTTTGCTGTCATGCAAAAACTAAAGTGATTTGATTTAAAACTAAAGTTTCAAATTATGCACAAATTACTGATGCAAACATATATTCACATCACTGAAGTGCATTGTTCAGGTTCGTGCTTTCAAATTCAAAAACTTACCTTCATTGTGCATAATGAAGAATTGACATTTGGCAGGAACAATAAAACTACATGACGACAATTTTTTAGACCTGACACCATTACATTGAATTAAAACATTTTTATGAGGTGAAGAGGTTGTGGAAGGCACTTAAGTAAATGAAAAGCCTTTAAATGACAAGAGCCAGTTACATGTAAGACTGTGTTGATAATAGACCACATTCAGGGATTTTTCTTATGGCTAAATCTTACAAACAGAATATTTCTCCCCTTACCCTAACCAGTCGAGTCTGATGTCTGCCTTCCCTGACCCCATTCTACTGAAGGTCCAAGAGTTCTGGTTCTCCTATTGTCTCAAAAGAGCTGCTCAGACAGAATCATTTGGATTTGTTGGGTTTCGCTGTATAATTTCTAAAGGTCTTCACCTCACTATGTGAAGTGCTTTGAGATAATATATTTTTGTGTTTTGGCACTAAATAAAAAAATAAATAAAACTGAACTGAATAAATGTTACAAAACAAATACATACATTATTGTTGCTTCTTTTAAACAATCTGAATATTGTCAATGAATGTAGAATCGACGGGCCCAGGACAAATGTTTTAACTTTACTTCAACTTTGTGATCATTGTTGTTTCCATTACTGAAATAACATCAAATGCCCAATAACCAGGGATGTACAGCCTACAGTAGCAAGGAGTTCATGAGGGAAGTGTTTTCCTTCAGAATTCCTACTCAAGATGTATGTATACATATATAAATATGTATATTTGCATATATATACATATTTTTTTGTGTTTACATGAGTCATGTTTATTCATCCATCCATTATCTATACACCGCGTCATCCTCATTAGGGTTGTGGGTGGCTGGAGCCAATCCCAGCAGACTTAGGTCAGCAGTGCATCACAGGGCTACACAGAGACAAACAATCACACACACACCTACAGACAATTTAGAGTCACCAATCAACCTCAGCATGTTCTAGGACTGTGGGAGGAAGCCGCAGTATCCGGAGAAAACCCACGTGTGCACAGGGAGAACATACATACCCAGGCTGGGATGTGAACCGGGGATCTTCTGGCTGGAAGGCAACAATGCTAACCACCGAGCAACTGTGCAGCCCGGTGTACGCAATAATAAGAATTTAAACTTTTTTGTAAAAGGTGAAAGTGTCAAAGCATGACCCCATTTTTCCTCACTATTATATCAATACACATCACTGGTGACTGGTGATTTTACATCATTTTATTACTGTTTTCATGTCAGGAATTTAAATATCAATGATTACATAGCTATAGTAAAGGTACAACTTTTGGCCAAGGCACATCAATTCTAAATTAACTGGGAATAATCAAACAGTTTAAACAAAAACAATCAAACAACAACAACAACGTAAATTTCCCCGCTGCGGGATCAATAAAGGTTTTATCCATCTATATATCTATTTATGGTTTGAATTCGAATCAAAAATCAAGTTAATGTCATACATAAGCACTATGTTTGTATTGAGTAAAATGACTCGTGAGTTAAGATTAGCCCTACTGGGTCCTTCTTACCCTAGTAGGTGCAACCTACCACCACCACCCAGGGAAGATGCCCCCGTTCAGTTTTTTACATTTGGTTTTATAATAACAAAGTTGTAGTCCATTATGATTTAATTAATCTACATTTTATCACTTCTGGGAGCATATGATGTATTGTTAAGTACATACCTTGTTTTATTAAGAGTACTAAAAAACTGTGTTTGGCATTTTTTGTTCAAACTAATGGATTTCCCTCAATATGAAAAAATGTTTGTATACAGTAATTCATATTTAAACACAGAAGCTGATATTTCACTGTCGAAATATTACACCACTCCACCCCAAAACAACTTATTTTAATCTTGTCAGACCTCTGAAATTATTTCAGTTCTATCTAAAGACTGTGAGAACGATATCAAGCAAGGAAACATCTGAACTGTAAGCTGACTGTGTCCAGATGGGGTTTTACTACCTGAGGGGGGCGTCTTACCCGGGTTTAAGAGCTATAATACGGGTTATATTAACCCGGGCTCACAATGTTTACACACTGAGGTCATCTTATTCAGTCACGGCTGTCATGCTGTTCAGGTTCGGTGTCATTCTCACTCCGGACTGCTCGGACGTGGAGGTCTTCGTGTCGGGTTCTCGGGTGGAAATGGGCCACTGGGACCCGGACAGGGCGGTTCGGATGACCGCCTCTCAGAAGCTCCCCTCCCCGCAGGAACCGTGTCTGTGGACCGGCGAGGTGCAGCTGGACGAGCCGGTCAGAGAGTTTCTGTGGTTCAAGTTCGTCCAGAGAGTCCGAGGCTCGTTCATCTGGGAAGGTAAAGTACATTTAGATCGAGTCATTTAGACCGAGTCAGCCCAGACTGAGGTCCAGGTAGTTTACCTGCTGGCTGTGGAGGGTCCAGGACGGACAGAACCATAGAACCACCGCCGCCATCTTTGTTTGTTGTTGTGTAATGAGTCCGTCCGGCCACAAGATGGCGGTAAAGCGATATTTATTGAACAATTTACAGGAGAGGCTTTTCTAGTAAGACCCACAATTCACGTGTAAAATATTAAACTACACATAAAAGTCCTTGATTTGTTCTTAATGTTTTAGCAAATAAGCATTAAATAGACATAAAAATATTAAAGTAAAAGGCAAAAGTTCGTAAAAGTTAGTATCGATTTTAATCTCTGTGGTAGGGTGACCAAGTGTCCCGCTTTGTGCGGAACTGCACAGCATTTTCATCCCTTTTTCCACGTCCCACCAATTGAGACGCTGTCCCGCATTTTGATTGGCAGCTATAATTTTCAAAAGCTAAAACTCTAAAGGACAGATGCTAAGAGTTTTGTTTTTTATCTGGCTTTTTTCTATGTTAGTCAAACAGCGTACATGTGCGATCACGACCAGATTAACCTGTCAGTGTCTTGCTGCCGAACCTTGTTGTCAGTTGCCGTAAATTGTGCCAGTCGCGACCGGTCGCGACACACCGCAAAGCAGACACAAACACTAAACTGTGGATTTTGGCGGAGATAATGGAAAGTACAGCAAAGAAGAGGAGATGCGGCTTCAACAAAGACTGGGAAACTACATATCACTGGGTGAAGCCGGTGCAAGGTGATTCTCAGAGAGTTTTCTGTGAAGTTTACCAGAGTTCGTTTTCCGTTTCACACGGTGGGGAATACGACGTGAAGCGACACAGTACAAGCGAGACCCCCCTCTCAGCTTTGGTAAGGTGTCCCACACTGTCCCACACAAATATGCTCTTTGTCCCACAACTGGTTTATTGAGATCTGGTCACCCTACTCTGTGGTGGACAATTTTACCGACTAACACATTCACGAAATTGTTTTACACAACTGAGAAGGAAAAAAATAAGCACTCGATAATGTTCAGTCCACTTGTAGGTTTATTAATGCAGACCTCGCCACAAACCCAGCTGGAACGTAAAATCAATCAAATGCATTAACCTAATTACATTTGTATACGATCCCAAATGTGCCTCACAGGACCTCCAGTGATACATAATCGCCCTCATGTTCACGAGCTGCATGTCAAGTTTGCATTAAAAGCTCATACAGTCTCTGTTGTGTCCTAAACATTGTATTTACACAATGTCTTCCAAGCAATCAGGCCTACAATTCAATTTAATTAAATTTTACTTATATATCGGCAGTTCACAACATACATCATCTCTTAGCACTTAACACGGTAAAGGGATAATCTTATGAATTTTACACAAAGAACAGTGAACACATCAATTCAAAGTTCCCTTTGGATTCCCTGTGAGCAAGCAGTCAACGACAGTAGGAAGAAACCAAAAACCTTTAACAGGGAGGAAAAAAGACCAACCCTCAGAGAGAACCAGGCTCAGGGAACGTGGCCATTTGTCTCGACCAGTTGGAGTGTGACTTATGATGCTCAAAGTCTGCACAGAAACGCATGGATCTTGCATCTATATTATGATCTGTAATCTTGTGATTATTTACCACATTTATATTCATCCTATGTGAATATATATTTCCACACGTGTTAAACTTATACTAACACATGGTTCAAATGGCCTAAATGGTTGTACATTATTTCCCAATACCTCTTAATTGGACCAAAGTATTTTGAAGTATAATAAATATAAAATGTGAGACACTGTGCTCTTGGCAAAGTAAAGTCATCCACTTTCTTTCTTTGCTTAACCCATGATCTACATAAATATCACCGTGACTGCAGGATAGCTGGACCAGTGGTTCCCAAACTGTGCACCTTGGAATTATTTATGATTATTTACAGCTATAATCATATGTAAAGGTGAGCTTTGTGGTAAAAACAGCTGAGAAGCACTGAGATGGACCACAGTTACTCTTAGCTGCCATCTGGAGTGAGATATTACATCTTAGGTTATGAATTCACATTTAGATTTTTAATAATAATAATGTTATTTACCAGTAATGTGGGTGAAAAACTATTTAAATGTCCAGTAGAAGAGATGCAGGTGATGATGAGGACAAAAAGTTCACCTAGAAAATCCCAAAACACAAAACCCTAATAAGTAACTCATAATAACAGAGTAAATCTGCTGCCTGGAGGTGAGAGACAAAACTTAGTGTTGCACTAAGCAGAGTTTTCAATCCACAAATCGACTTCAGTGAAGCTATAAAATATGATTTAAGCTCCTTTCTTAAAAGTCAATGTTATGGATGAGGATGTTTTTTCAGCAGGTTCACCCAGTTACAGATGCAAGTATCATCTTAAAAGTCTCTTCTTAAAGTTTCCCTTTATGTGAAGGTGTTTTTGTAGTTTTCTTTCTGGTCTTTTTTACTTTTATTTTCACCTCTGGCTGTATTTTTACTGTTGATTTAAACTTATATTGCATTTGCCTTCCCATTCCATTTCTTTTAGTGTTAATTAATACATCAAGTTTATTATGGAGGCTTTTATTAGAATTGATGTTGCAGAGGAACATTTCTCTGCTCTATTCCGAATTTCTGTACTAAACAACGGTAAAGTTTGACAGTTTTCTGAGGCCAAAATAAAATAAAAACATAAAAACTATTGAAATGTGGGTCTGTTCATAAAACATTCGGGTTTTAGCCTTTGATGTCCAGGCTTAATGTCACCACCAGTAAAAGAAAAAGAAAGTAAAATATCTTCTTTAAGACTGTTATATATGTATTCTACTGAAATGTTGTTGTTATTGATTCATTAATATGTAAGCAGCATTTTAATGTTGTAGCTAGTTGGGGTTGAACTTATTTATGTAGTGGTGGATTGTTTATACCAATGCATGATGTTTAAAAAGTATATCAAAGTCAGTTTAATTTAATTAAATCTACAAATTGTGACTGTACATGTCAGATGAAACTAATCGATTTTATAGCTCTTCATCCTGTTTCTGCACTTATTTTTGTTGCTACCTCAATGATAACATTTACAACACTTTGGTCAACTCAAGTTGTTTTCAGTGTGCAATAAAAAAAATTTGATTTTCTATAATTTGATTTGAGGGTAGAGGAGTACAAAGTAGAATATTTCCCACTAGAGCTGCATAATGTTGGGAAAAACTGACACTGATAATTTGTTATTCTGTGACAGATGTTGTGACATGAAAAAAAAAAGCAAAAATATTCACCAGATGACTCGAATACATCGATTTGGAAAGAATTAATCATTTCAGAATGATTGGTGTGATTTTGTACGGACATGCATCTGCATAAAAGAGAAAAAGCAATTTTTTGAAAGCTCAAAAAGCTTTTTGAACCTCATAGTTTTCAAAGTTTATCCCTGGTAATGGAATCCAAAATATGTCAGGGTTTTTTTTGCTTTGGATGGCATTGAAGCGTGTCTTTGCAGTTGTCATTCAGAAGTTTTGGTGCCGAGTTAAATTAGTTGTGTTGCCTTGTGTCGTACAAAAAATTGCAAGACACTGCCAACAGAGTACATGTTTTTTTGTCAACATCATCCTTTCTGTAGCCAAAATATTTCTATGCAAATGATGTGTGTTTTGGGCTGTACAGTGGTTAGCACTGTTGCCTTGCAGCTACAAGATCGCCGGTTCACATCCCAGTCTGGGATCTTTCTGCATGGAGTTTGCATGTTGTCCATGTGCATGTGTGGGTTTTCTCTGGGTTCTCCAGCTTCCTCCCACAATCCAAAAACATACTGAGGTTAATCAGTGATTCTAAATTGTCCAAAAGTGTGAGTGTGCTTGTTTATCTCTATGTAGCCCTGTGACAGACTGGTGACCTGTCCAGGATGTCCCCTGCCTTCACCCTAAGTCAGCTGGGATAGACTCCAGTCCCCCATGACCCTAATGAGGATTAAGCGGTGTATAGATAATGGATGGATGGATGGTGTTTGTTTCTTCATTTTCAGTGTTTCACTCCTGGTTCCTCACTCACTTTGCTGTGCACAAAGCAAACTTTGTGTCTTGATCATGAAATGAAAAAAAAAAATCTGAGTAAAACCATGTTTTATTAGACAGACTTATGTTGTAGATTACTCATTGAAATAAAACAAATTTTATTTAAATGACTTTAAGTCCCACAAAAACATCCAGGTGCCTGCATTTGTTTAAAAAAGAATTTAAAAACCATGTGTCAAAACATCCTAAAGTGGGAATACTGTCACTAACCTGCAGGATTGTTGTGTTCTGTGCCACCAGGCAGTGGTCCACATCATGACAGATGTTGTTCTTATGATGAGAGGAACGTGGTGGATGGAGTTTACTGCCACCCGATTGGTCACTGGATCGAGGAAACAGGACACACGGATGAGATGAGACACACCACCAACTTTTACTTCAGTGTGGCTGGTCAGAAGGCCATGCATTTCTCCAGGTGATACATACAGTGACAAGAAAAGCAGCGTCTGCATGATGTTGTATAGGGAATGCTGTGAGACTCAGAATGTCATGAGGCACGTTGAAGAATTTGGCCTAAAATATTTTAGGAATCATAATGCCAGTAAGATGGCAGCCAAACTTTAGGCTGTTAGATGGAGGCAGTGTGGGTGGAAGTATGTGGAAAGTTGAAGCTGAATGCAAACTGAATGCAAACTTCTGCGCTTCAGAGGTGCTGGACAGAACCAACTAAATCCCTCAGGCGTTTAAGTAGCTTAATTTTTACTGTACAGACAAATGAGCAGAAGCGCTATGTTCAGCGAATTCTAAGCAAGTAAGCAAATACAAATAGTAAACATTAATATTAATAATTAACAACTACAAGTTTTAGAAAAGTTGTAGTTGTCAAAAGCTTCTTCGGAAACCTATTCAGGGAATGTTTTTTCTCAAACTTTATGTGGTTATTTAAAGCTCTTTGATTTGTATTTAAGTGGCCTAGTAATAGCATGAAATTACAGCCGCAACGATCGATCAGTCTTCACATTATTTTCTCAATTAATGGATTAACAGAAATCAATGTGGAAATGCCTGTCACAGTTTCTCAGATTCCAGGCTGACATTTTGTAGTATGTTGTTCTGAAAAACATTCATATACACAAGTTCTTGAAATCAACGCATCAAACGCATTCAGTGTTTCTTGATTTTTAGTTTAGATACACCAGTTAATGTAAGGTTGTGGAGGTCCATGTTCCCTCTCATGGTGACTCATTTTGTGTTTAGCCAGTAAGTCCATTACATTTACCTGGATTTACTCTGAAGTGGACATCTTCAAGACCTTACTTGTCTGCAAATAAATGACCAACAACATGTTCGTGTGCTTATTTTTGAGCCTACACATAATATTTAGATTTTTTTAATATTTTATTTTGCCTTTTGGCTTTATGAAACAGGATAGTAGAGAAGAGATTTTAAATGCTGAAAAAGAACCATTTATTTTGAAAAAATTACTGAAGAACCATTTAAAAGAGGTTCTTTCCTGAACAAGGTAGGTTCACAAAGAACTATGCTGAAAATGGTTCCTTAAAGAACCTCCTTTTGCTAAAGAAAGATTAAGATGCCCAAACAATGGTTCTTTCAGGCACTTTTAGTGGTCCTCTAAAAGGAGCGTCACAGTGAAGAACCAGTTCAGGTTCCAGTTATCACCTCTGTCTTTTGAGAGCACTCAACTTTACTACCTTATTTCATGTCTTTAAACTATAGATTTCTTAAATAGTAGAACTTGTTGCAGTCAATGTAATCACAGATCCATCACTCTTCCACTCACTACAATGAAATGTGTGTGAACAGTTTTCTGCCTTTTTACCTAATAATACTAGAAAATAATGAGGTCCTTCAGGGCCAATTAATTTTCATGCTGAAGTGTAATTTATTTATTTGTTTTAGTTGTTTAAAAATATTTTCAGCATGTTGCCTTTATTTGATGGTTTACAGTCTGAAGAGAGACGAGGCAGGACAAGGGCATGAGGTGTAAGAGGCAGGAAACTGAACCACAGGTATTGCTGCTGTGTGGTATTAACCATTAGTCCACTGGATGTGCATTAATGTATATCCTCCGTGCAAATTGATTTCCTGCTTCGTTCTGATACTAAATCTATCAGAGAATAGCACTTCAGCGTTATTCATGTCACAACCCCCACCTTCCTTCCTTAGAGTGCACAGACAAAGCCCCGGTCGGCTTTCTGAGACCTGCTCACTCCTTTGTTTTTTAACCTTGCCGTCCCACTTTTAGTTATAATTGCTTTCTGTCACTTTGAAGATGATTGTCCTTTCAAAAGGGAGACCAGTAGCGGCGGTACTGTCACCTCCGCGACCTTGCTAGCGATCTCAATAGAAAGAAGAGGGCATCGTTTAGAATTCACTTTTATTTTCAAGGTAACTCGTTCAGTGGTTGGCTCCAGTGATTGATAGTTGTTCTGTGTAATGAAAGCAGTCCTCATTGTCTTCCTTTGTATTAGTTTCCTTGAAAATCATCTTTACATATTTCACACATTTCTATTGGAAACAGATTCTGAATTGTTTGTCGAAGCTCATAACACGTTTGGTCTAATTCAGTCATTTCACAGTTACAAGGCTGAATGTTACAATGGAAATACAGTACACATTTATTTAAAGTTTTCTCACAGAACTTACCGTTTGATCCTTAACCCGATGTACTCCAAGCAGTTTCTGAGCATTTGTTTTGCTTCTGTCATATTTTTAGTCAGTTAATTTTTACTGCAATATAAAGTCCTGCATTGTTATAGAAACAGCACAACCATGACTAGAAGAAAGAGAGAACTCACATATTTATTTTGTGCAACATTACATTTATAACATAAATCATAAATCATCATCAAATTTATGTATTTTGAATATTCAATTACCAAAAGTGAAAAAAACCTGGAATCCTCATGTACAGAATTTTTCAACATGGTGATATCAGCACCGGGACAGAGAATGGTGACTGCAGATATTTAATTACATACATATTTAATTTATTTTCATACTTATCTCCTATTGTAGCTTCTATGTGTAAAGACAGTTTGCTGTTCAGCTGAATAGTTTTGAATTTTTGTCATGTAACTGTTGGTCACAGCTGAGTCACCAATGGCTTCTTGGTTGCAGCAAAAAGCACAGAATTTTTCGATTTTACACAATTTGATGAAAACTGTTGTCAGCTAATTACAGGATTAGTTCAATGACTGTCTAAATTTGAAAATTCATTGATTGATTTCCTTTTTCCCCCATTTCTGGCTCAAGTAAATGGTGTAATTTTGGTGATTTTTTAAAAATATAGTATGTCTTTCAAATCCACCAGCTGGTTTTGGGGTTTAGAGGGTTAATTAATATGTGTTCATTTTCATTATTTATCACTCCCTTTAACGATTTTTGTAGTTTTAGGGAATCCAACACTATTTCATCACCTTTCAAGACACCCAAAGTGCCCTCATGTTGTTCTTTTTTGTTTTCCCTTTTAAAATGTAATGTGAAAAACCAACATACCTTCATCTTGCTTGGACACAACACAGATTCTTTTCCTGGTAAAGCTGAATCATTCACTTTAGTTCTTGGGACGCTAATATCTGTCAAGCAGTCAGTTTTGTCTGTTGGTTTCTGTGCTCGGTCCAAGCCACTGACAGCAGTCTGCCAAAGATTTTGAAAAGGGAAAAGACACATCATTCTTTAACATTATTTAATAAACTGGATTTCTGCAATATATCAGAGTGGCCAGTAAGCTGTACAGGAGGTACAGTGACACTTTCTGCATATCAGATCAATAATCTTACTTATATGAAACATCTCCTCTGTTGGGGACCAATAGGTTGTGAAAAATCAGATCAGCTGAACAATCAGTATTAAGCAACAATCAACACTGTAGATCATATCTGCTATCCAGCCTAATTAATATTGATGTTAATTAAATAATGTAGTAGCTAGAATTACAAAACTGGATTATTTCTGGCTTCTTACCCAACAACAGCAGATTGCAGATCTTAGTTTCTGAAGAGTGGAGCTATTTTTTATTTAATAGAGAGAGATAGGTAGAGGCTTTTATTTGTCATTGTGTAAATACAACAGAATTTGTGTGGAACTTTGAGCAATGAGCAGCAGTTTGAATTTGGCTATAAGGTGTGATGGAGGCAACAGCTCTGGGGAAGCAGCTGTTCCGCAGTTTGCCGGTTCGTGCTTTTAAAGTCCTGAATCTTTTCCCTGATAGAAGGGAGACAAAGAGTCTGTGTCCTGGATGGGTGGGGTCTCTGGTGATGCTGCTGGCCTTTTTCCTTAGCTGGCTAGCAGAGACCGAGTCCAGGCTGGGAAGCTGTGCTCCCACAATCCACTGTGCAGCCTTTACTTTACGGGCTAAGTTCCTTCTGTTTTTAGTAATGTAATGCAAGCTAAAACTAATTCAATAAGAGATTCAAAAGAACTCTTGTTTGTGGAGTGGATTTCATGAATTTAGGTTTGATAAATGAACTGACAATTCCCTGCTTTTACCTTTAGGCCTCCACAAAAGTGACACTTGTTTTGTTCATACACATCAATGACTGCTGTCCCAGAGGGTAAACATCTGTCTGCACATCACAGTCCACCATCACGTTTGACTGTACCCTGTCATGTGGCTGCCTCACAGACTGCAGATGCAGAAATAACTTTTGACAAGTGCCATGCTAAAGCACGACCAGACTCATCATTCTACGACTGTAGATGTCATTTCTTTAACAGCTGGACTAACCTGTGCTGAACACAATCCAAGACAACATTTGGAAGATCCAGGTCCATTTTCAAATTAAATCTAGAAATTACATTGAGCACACAGTGTCCAACACATACTAAATCAACCTGCCCATGCATGTACCTCTTTTGCACACAGCAGATTCTGTACCATTGTACATCAGGCAAAGCAGAAATTAGCACCAGACTCATGGGGCAGGGAGTACGTAACTTGCATAAGAATGAGTCAGCTTGGCTTGTGCCATCGGGTTTTAATTTGTGTCCAAAGACCTTACAAGGCTTATGTCAAGGACCTGTGTTCAGAAGGAAGCACTGTGACTTTGTATCTTGCCTATTAATAGCTTTTAAATTAGTCTCTCAGACTTTGCATCCACATTGCCCCAAGTATGATACACGCTCTCAGCAGTAACTCAATATTAGATTAGAGGAGACTTTTACTAACTTTCTAGCAGGTAATGCAAAGTTATGAGGAGAGGAGCCCTGATGGTTATGCAGCCACTTTAGTTTCGACTTTTTGAGGTGTTTTTGGAGTCAAAATTTAAAATCAAATTGGATTAGAAAACAGATACCCTGTTTGTAAGATTTATTTCTGTACTAATAAGTGATTAACTTATACAGCAAACCATCTAATACAACCTCCCAACCATGGTCATATTCTCCTTAAATAATTAATTTAACTAAGCTGCTCTTAAACTACCAGTCATGTGGGATAACTAACTAAGAGAAACTTCTTGTACAGTTTAATTTCTCAGTTAAGTAGAGGTGACTTGGGACATGCAGTACTGACACTGAGTGAGAACAAAAGTGGCAGAAAAAGGACAGTTGAGTCACTCATGACACAGCTGTTTTGTAGGAAGGTTTTTTTTACGTGAAAAAAACAAAACAAAACGACAGAGGTCATCTGTTAGCAATAAAATGAGACCAAAGACTTTCACTGCTTTGCCTCTCTGGGACATCAGGGATTAACAGCATCCGTCCTTTCTTTTACGTGTCACCTCCTCTGGCTGTTGACTTTATGCATACTAATGAACGCTGCCTCAAACATAGTGTTCAGGGAGAAAATTAGAGGGATGAGATTATTGATGAAAAGCTCTTTGAGTTGCACTTGGTGTGTGAACAGTGCTACATAAATAAAATTAATATTATCATTATTAGTATAAAATATTACTGCTGTGAGGGATTGAGGGAAGACAAAGAAACATTTGTGAAACCTTTTGCTTACTGGTGACATGCTGAGGTTATGTTCCGTCTGATTTTTAAAAAGCATTTCATTTTGCACAGGTTGAACTTGAAATTCTGTGGTCCCACCATGTTTACAGCCAAGTAGCATCTCTTGTTCACAGTTTCACTTGTCCTCTCAGTGACTCAGGCTCTCTGTCTTCTTTTTAAACCATCTTATCCTACAATACAGAGACACTGCACTTATAATCTATCATCATATTTCATTTTATATCTCCAATGTCCTTTATGCTTCATCGAAACATCACTCTTGAAAAACACATCTGATAATATGTACCTAGGCATTTTCTTGCTGAAATTCTCAGTGGCTGATATGGCTACTATAACCTCAAGAAATAAATGGAATGCTTTTTTGAGAAGTTCAACATGTGTAGCATGTAATAATCCCTCAATCATCCAGATAAATGATTTATGCCTCTGTGTTTTTGGGCTCCAGGGTAATGCCTCGTGTTTGGCTGGGCAGCTGCCCTCGACAGGTGGAGCATGTGACAATAAAAATGAAGCATGAATTGGGCATCACTGCAGTGATGAACTTCCAGACAGAGTGGGATGTGGTGAACAACTCCGAGGGCTGCAGACGAAACCCCGAGGAAGCCATGACCCCGGAGACCATGATGCACCTATACAAAGACTCCGGCCTGGTGTACGTGTGGATGCCGACACCTGACATGAGCACTGAGGGTAAGGACACTTTTGTAGTTGTCATCTGACTAAAAATCACTAACCCTCACAACCTTTCACTGTGGTGTTTTTTTTTTTTTTAACCTTTAATAGTGAAATAAAATTTCCATTCAAACATTTTGAAGGTCTAAAAATCAGGATGGATAAATGCTACCATTAACTTTTTGTAGAACTAGATGAATGCAAGAGATAAGCTTCAAAAGAACCATGATTGATTAAATTATAGCCACCCATGACCATAAATCACCTTCCAAGGCCTCCACTAACCATAATATGAACTGAGAAGCTATTCATGGTTCTACTCTAAATGTCTCATATGGTAGAAAATCAATTTTTATTGTATTTTGTATGTTTTATAAGGATCAAAGTAAAATAAAAATGATAATTAAGAGGCTTAATACCACTATTTTTCGAGTCCTAGTCAAAATCTGTGGCTCTTCACCAGTAAATCATGTAATTTTTACTGACAAACTCACCACAGACATGAGTGAAAAACAGCGACTTTGCTGTAAATTCTGTGATACTGACATAGAAAATGATCACTGAAAGAGAGTTAGAAGCGATAGAAAGTTGTGGTATTACATACATTCATGTCTCTGTTGGTTGCGGTACAGTAAACTGTTCTGCTCCATGCTGTCAATCCCAGATGAAGAGAGAGTCTCCTTCCTGAAGGGGGCGTGTACACCAGCAGCTCAGCTGTATTTAAAGCTACAAAGTGAAGTGAATAGTATTTTGAGTGGAAATTCTTGGGACATGCAAAAACGTTGCATGCAAAAAAAAAAAAAAAAAAAGGATAATAAAATTACCCAAGGTAATCTTATGAGATCATATTCTGAGCAACAGACCCGGAAGCCTGCACATAATTATATGACTGAATGTGTACCTCTTCACTGTGATGAATGTACATTTTAAATATGCATGGGTTTGCCTTGAGGCAAAAAACTGCCAACTGTTGTTTATACCATATAGTGTATATTTAGGTATGTTTAAATTCCTTCTCAAATAGTGATGCAATGTGATAAAAATATTCACTTAATCCATACAGATTACAGTTTGTTAAAGGATAAGTCTGATGATATTCTGTACTCATCTTGATGCCAGCAAGTCCCATTATAAGACCTAAACTAAAAATGAATTGGTCCTACAAATAAGTATTGGCTGTAAACAGGATGTATCTTATTCCTTAGTGACCGAGTCAATCCCTCATATGCTTTCTGTAAATACTTACTAGAGCAGCAAATGTGTATAAATCCACAGCTGAAAATAGTCCCCAGCAAATGCACTTCTTACTTCTGTCTGAGCAAAGTTAAGTATGGAATTTTCATGGAATTTACTTAAAAAAAAAAAAAAAAAACATACCCAAAAGCCTTCTCCTTTAAGCATATTGTGTTACTGCCTTCTGCAGGTCGGATCAGGATGCTTCCCCAGGCTGTCTTCCTGCTTCATGGTCTCCTGGAGAACGGTCACACTGTCTATGTCCACTGTAACGCTGGAGTGGGTCGGTCCACGGCAGCTGTCTGTGGCCTGCTCATGTATGTCCTTGGCTGGACCCCGAGGAAGGTGCAGTACTTTGTTACAGCAAGGAGGCCGGCGGTGTACATAGATGAGGAAGCTTTAGTCCAGGCTCAGGCAGACTTCATCCAGAAGTTCGGCCAGCTGCGATCATCCATATCTTACCCAGAGACATGAGAGCTGATTGTCTTTGTACTGACGTCTCTGAGCAGAATTTACATTTATGGCAAGATCCGCTGGACTTTGGGGAAAATAGAATAAATAAAACCTAAAAAAAACTTCCTGAAGTGTGAAAAATCATCCTGCATAGTCAGCTTGAAAAGTGCCAGAGGCTGAAATAACCTGTATCAAGTAAATTAACCGTTTTTCTGCTTAAATCTAATGCACGTAAATGACCCACTCCAGCTGAGTTGCTTTCCAAATGTGGTTGATCCCCAAGTATCTGGAAAGACTTTCTGCTGGCTGCCAGCGTAGATGTTGCAAGCAATTCATCTTACTGCGATGTGTTAGCTTTTAGCACAAACAGCTGCAATTTGTGCACTTGGAGTCAGCTGAGGATACCGTTAGTACTTTCAGTAAATGTCCGCGGGGGTGTTTGGAAAGACCTTTTCCTTTAGCCTTTTTTTGTAGTAATCAATAAATAGAGTTGACATTTAAAGAAGGCAACTTTTAGTGGATGTATTAAACTGCAATGAGTGAAGGGAACATGCAGAAAAAACAAGTACCACCACACTAAAAAGCAGCTGTAACAAAACTGCAAACATTGTGCAAGAAGACAAGTTAAATATTAAGAGAAATCTAAATTCTGCTTCTCTTTTCATTGTTTTTTCTCCATCCCCTCCAGCATGCTGTGCTCTTCAGGAAAGGATTATTCCACCGTTGCTATTTCATGACTTTGTGTCATTTTCGAGAATCCCCTTTTTAATTTCAGGAGGATTTTAATTTTTTTCTTATTTGGGAGAAGAGTCTGAATGCTGCATGGAAATGACACTCCTTATTAAAGCTGCAAATCAATTCTTAAAATGAAAATGTCAACAATGCCTATTCCTCTCTGTCAGGGAGATATTTGGCTCCCAGACGCTGAAGAATACAGGTCCAGCTCATCTCTCCCAGAGAGCTTGATAGCATTTCATCTTTATTCATTTGTCTGACAGATGCTGTTCCGATCCATCTAGTAAATAACAAAAACAGCATCCCTTCCAGACCATTTTAATGCATACATAATAATCCATTAAGACACAGAACATTGTTTGTTGTCAATTTTGAACTTTTGACTAGACTCCTATTTAGGATGTATTGCTTTTTTTTTTTGCAGTGTTTTTGCTACCGTTCCCTGATTTAAGAAAGTCCGTGACCTAAACATTTACTCAAGTCTGATAAAGTTCGATTACTTTTCAGTGCAGAAAGTCTCTTAATGGAGGCGTCACTACAGATGGACCTTTGCAAGCAGAAGCAAATCATCATGGATTTTTCTAAAATCAACATTCTAAAAATATTCACAAAACTGAATATGAAACAAGTTAAATGCTTTTCTCCTCTGTTTCGAAGAAGTAGTACTAGTCTGAGGTAAGTTATGTCTTTGTACTAGGCCAATAAAAACACATCAGAAAATGCCAATATTAAAAGTGCTTCGTTATATTTAGAGAACCCTTTTCAAACCCCAGAACTATTTTCTACTTGGATTATTCTATCTAGCAATATTTTTGGTTTTGTTGTAAAACTTGTCATACCTGCTCAATCAGTTATAAAAGTTTACAAAAACTGTCTTTTAAAAGTTTTTGTGATCAACAGTTTCATATTAAAAAAACATTTTTCAGGTTTAGTTTTGTATTTTTGACACCCATAACTACACATGGTTCAGAAAACATCACTAGTTCACTTTAGCATTGTCAATTTTTTGTTGATTTGTGCCCAAAGATGGGACTTTCCATGACAGCTTCACTTTTTTCATATTCCAACTCATCCATGATTAGCAATTATTTGATCTGCTGGTCTAGTATTGCAGATTCCGAATCATTTTACTGATGAGAAACAATGAAAATTTCAGGCTTTTATTTTAATTAGTTCCTAAGATCTTAGTACAAATGCAAATTTCACTGTGCAAAAAACCCCGCTTAAAGTGGGTTGACAGGAATTTAAAAAACATATATCCCAGAAAGTACTTGATATTTTAAGATAAGATTGTACAGATGGCATGTTGAATATCCATCGTTTATGATTTAAAAAAAGTTTCAAGCGAATGGTCGAGCAGAAGACCCGGATGATCTGAGATGGAATAACCCAACTATGATGTACCGACGATGGACACTTCCTCAATAGCAATGACAAAATCATTAAAGAGAAAGTTTGATGATGTCACTTAAATCTGTTTGATGCAAACTGCCATTAAATATACACAATGAACAGCACAGTTCAGTTCAAGCAGGCTCCCTTCCTGGCTCATAACTAGTCTGTTCTAACCTGATAATGGAGCCTTTTGCCCTCCATCGTTCTCCCTGTGGCTTCTGTGCAGGTCACTAGTCCATGGCTGTCTGGCCTCTCATTTCCCCTGCTCTGATCCACAGACCTCCCGCTGGTGGAGGCTGTGGTTGGTGTGGACCGACCGTTGCCATTGTAACATGGGTCTAAAAACCACCCACGTCCCCATGTCCCTCACCACCTCCACCTAAGGACTTGAGCTGCATGCAGAGGCCGGTGACATCTGGTCCAGGTGAGCCGCTAGGAACCTCCAACACAGCAGCAGCTTCACCCTGGTCTCTGTGCCTCTGGGTTTAACTTATTTTCCTATTTTACGTGTATGTATTTATCTGTGTTTTCCATTTCTGTATTAACACTAAAATTATTGCCTGCGCACCTTGACAAATAATAAATAAAAGTCCTTAAACTCAAAATAAGGCAGTTAAATTCAAATTAAACCCTGTTTCTTCCTAGTTTCTGGTAAAAATAGGTAATCACCCCTACTGTATGTGCGTCACTGTATGTGTGTGGGTGTTTGGGTCAATAATGCAGTGTAACTGGTAAATGTGTTTCATATATACCTATAAGCTCCTGTCAGTAATTCTAAAATAGTCATAGTCCACAGGACCTCCCCCCCCCATCCTTGCACTCGAAACAAAATAGATTTCCCACAGATGTATCTCAACGGCTTAGACCATTTATTAAATGAAAAATCCACTAACATCTCCAAAGTTCCACTGTGCGCTGAGAGAATACACCATGTACTAGTGTTGTGCCTATTCTTTTGATTTTTAATGTCCCTGCCTGCTCTCAGCTTGAAGTTATTCTCTCCACTCTGCATTTAACAGACACATTCATTCTGCTGAAGCACCATAAACCGTTTTTATAAATTCTCCACTGCTGCACACCTTCCCTTTTATCCCTTAATAGATAAAGATGGACAATTCCCTGTATTTTTCTCACTGTACAATGAAAAATGCCAACAATAAAGCAGAATAATTACTTCAGAGGAATCGCCTCTTACAGTGTAAATCACATCGTATAGTTCAGTCCCATGGCTTGGTGATAATAACGCATTTGTATAAAAGGTGGACTGGAAGAATTACTCTGGCAGTGTTTAAGTATATCCAGTGTTCTCATTCAGGAGGATTATACACTATCCAAATTATTATTTTATTTTTTTTACTGTATGACTGTAAACTGTAAACACATTACAAAAACATTGCTGCAGCAATACCAAAGATTACCATAATCTTGTCAAACACTGTAATATTCAAAATCCATGTCAACTTGCATGAAGCACACAAAAATGCTGGGAAACCATCAAATATACAGGCCTCTAATAAATTTATGATTTCATCCATTACAGCTGCTTCAGTTATTTTGGGGATACGAATCAAAAAGCTGAGTTAAGTTGGAGAAGATTCTTAGATCTTTGCAGGGCAGGTAAGGACAAATCTAGAGCAAGGCAAGCGCATGGTCTTCAATTTAAACTAACTGGACGTTAAATTTTGTGCTTTTTCACAGCCAACTCATGCCACGTTGTTTCATATGCTATGCATCAGCGACTTTTCCAAGTGATGAAAAATCAATCTCAGACAGTGCCACAGTCTGATAACGCCAACAAGATGGAAACAAAATAGCAGAGTTGTGCCCAGAATTCACTATCGAGCTTCCAAAATAGCATCTACAGGATGTCTAGAATGTCTGAAATGCCAAATTTACCAGCTGCAGAGACCAAATCCCATCATTGTTTGCATTAGAACTAATGCCTGCCAGTGTGTCAAAGACAGCAATTATCCTGACGCCTCTTTCATCGCTGGCAGCCTCCCAATCAGCACTTCAGACGGCAGTCAGCTCACACAGGTGCGGAATATTCTAAAACACAAACCTGAGCCGCAGAAGGAGAATAAACACTGTAGGCGGATCTGCTGCTTGTCATAATGAACTGAGCTGTCATACTGCTGGAAAATATAATTACACTGGAGAAGTCCACATCACCGTTAGAAATATGCACTCTCCAGTAGCTTGAAAGTAATTCAAATCCTCAGCTGTAAATTGCAGCAATAAATGATTACTATATGCAGCTGAAGTGAACCATTAATGTTCTAACTGCTGCCTGCTCACAATGACTGCTGTCTATATATTTCAGAGGCAACCTGTGGACTGCAGACACATGATATGCCTCAGGTCAAATATACACATAACATACCATAGCTGGCAATTACATTCCACACAATTTAATCACATTGTACAGTTAGTATTAGAGCTGAACATATTGGGGAAAATATCTAATCCAAGTATCCAAGAATAATATAATTAAAATGCAATAAAAATTTTATGGAGCATCACCCCATGAGATACCATCACAACAGAGATTGTCACACAATAGTGGTATGAATTTGTTAAACCACTGACACGACAGTTTAAATCCTGGAATAGATGCGCTATATACCATATATCTAAAACTACAGCTTTTGATATTTCCACTGTTTCAAATGTAGACATTCGGTCCCAGTCAGTTTAGCGCAGTACAGTTACAAAAAACATGGGGAATTTGCTCCGAAGCGGAACATCACTATGAACTAAAGACAATGTTAGGTGGTGAAGTGGATGCTACATCATGTAGATCTTGATAATTTGTCAACCTTCTGAACAGGTGGTGCTTCAGGACCTCTTATATTTACCAATATTGTTTCCTTCACAATATATGACTGGATATGATTTGATTTATCTGCTGTAAATGTGTCGAACACAAGGTATCTCCTGTGCAGAAACTGCACCAGTAACTGCATGCAAAGACAAACATCTCATAGTTCCACAACTGCATTTTTTCTCATCTGATGCCTCATTTATAGGTTCGAAGCTTTTGTCAGTTCACTCAGACACTCGTTCCATATCTTGGAAAGGCTTATTAAAAATCCCTCTGCTTTATTTGGCATATCTGAGGCGACATGCAAAGCTATTTAAAGTTAGCAAGACACACTCAGAAGAAGACATAATTTACTTTCCACATTAGATATAGATATTTTTCATACCTTGACGATGCCTCACCAGTGAGAGTGTTTTAAATTCAGTCAGCTGCTTCATCATTACCGTGTAAACTACTTTAAACTAGTTTTTGCTCTAAGGTTTATTTGCACTCATTCACTAAAACTGCTGATGATGCTAATTACAACCTACTACACTTATGATATTGTTTAATGCTACTCAGCTAGATGTTTGGTTGGTAACGATCTCAACATGATGAAACTATCCATAAAGTCAGTCTCACATTTGATCACGTGGACAGTTACAGCTGAATAATGTAAGCAAACATTATGTAATCATAGTGGTTACGTGTTCTTCTTGCACACATGTATAGGCATGTGCACATTGGTGTGTAAACAAGTGCCACTGGCGTAAGAATCTAGTAATCAAGTCAGAATCAAGCTCTCTCTCTGCAACCCTTCTACTTCCATCATATTCACTGACCTGCTCCCTGAAGCACCTCTTCCCTTCGGCAACTACCACAATCCAATCAGCCAAGGCCAGAGAGGTCACAGAGAAGTACATCAAAGACTCACTAGAGGCAGTTATAATCATTCTCTTGAACAGATGTCCTTAACAACATCCCAGTTAAGAATAAGTATCTCTTATCACTGTTAACTTCGGCTTCCAGGCCTTATTAAGATGGTGTTATTAGTGAGTCTGATCTCCGTAACACCTCATCAGATTCAGGGAGGACAACAGGTGGACAGTGTTCAACACCTCCAAGGTCATGATCGTCAATAATGAACTCAGAGATTCCTGAACTAATTCGTGTTAAGGAAGAAAAGTGTGAATTTCCCCCTGTACTGTTCTTGGGGTAAAAGCAAGGATTGAGTGGCCCAGAACTGCAACCTGTAAGGTGCCCCAGAGCTTCCTGGGATTTTTGCCATCTTCTCCCACCTCTTCATCAAAGACTACAGCCAGGTGACACTTCCTCTCACCCAGTGCACTTCGTCTTCTGTCCTGTTCACTTGGTCTCCTGAGGCAGAGCAGGTATTTATTAAGCTTTAGAGTCTCCTCACATCAGCTCCTGTTCTGGCTCAACCAGTCAGTTCATTGTGGAGATGGATGTTTCTGACACAGGGGTGAAGGCGGTGCTCTCTCAGCACCCAGACTCCGGTCAAACACTTTATCCATTCGCCATTTTCTCCTGTCACCTTTCCCTGGCTAAGCACAGCTGTGATGTGGGGAAACAGATAACTGTAAGCTGTGAAATTGGCTTTGAGGGAGTGGAGGAACTGGCTTGAGGGAGCTGAGCAGCCTGTTGTAGCTTGAACTTACCATAAAACTGGCTTCATATTCAAACAGCAAAGCAGCATAACTCCAACAGGCTCTGATCTGTGGAAGATTTGGGTTCACTTTCACATACTGACCTGGTTCTGGTAATCTCAGACCTGACGCTTTCTCCTGCCAGCATGTTGCAGATGAGAATCCTTCAGCTTCAAATATCAGCAGGGGTTTGGATTTGTGATCAAGGAGGCTCAACCAGTTTAACTCTAATCTAGAATCTATTTTCCTCATAATCATATAAAACAAATAAACAAACCAGCTAAGACAAAAATGATCAACCAATAAGAAATGCTAACAAACATATTTCTGCTTATCTGAAAAAACAAAAAAATCAACTTCAACACATTCGACCTGTTGTTATTGTACACTTGTTTTGACCTAGAAGGACTAAAGATCTTAAGCTTATTTTTCTTATTATTGGAAAGGATTTGTATGGTAGAATAAAGGTTGGTGTTCAGTATTATAGAACTTTATTAACATTGTGTGTTATGACTGGGACCTGCTTCTGGGAGTTCAAACAGAGCTATTTCCAGCACAAACTGGATTTTAATGTGTGAAACTAACAGGTGACTAATCAATTAATGTACAAATCAAATTTTTAGTAATCAAATGTTTGGGCCTAAAGTTTTGTGGCCACCATCAGAGCCACCAAAAGTCTACTTAAGTTTATTTGAATGTTAATTAAGTTGGTGAGATGTCATTTTATTAAACATACAATTTGGAAATACTTGAATGGAGGTAAATAACACTCTAGTGTTGCTTTTTTCTTATACTAACTGCACTATAAAGCCCTTACCAGACTTGGATATGTAACATTGCTGCTTCATCAGTCTTTCACAGAAACAGCATTGTGTTATTCAGATGTAGAATATAATTTTAATGTTTCTCATGGCTTCATTCAGAAATACCCACCACAGTAACGGAGAGCAACATGGTATGGACAATAAATCAAAACACAAAATGACCACCAATGCACACCAAATGGCTGCTGAGACACAAAACAACCACAAATTGATACAAAATGATCACAAAGACATGAAAAATTACCATAAAGACAAACAAAAAGACATAGAATGACTCAAAGAGACACAAAAGGACACAAACAACACGCAAAATAGCTTGAAAAGACACAATATGATACACAGACCCAAAAGGACATAAAACCTCAAAATGACACAAGACGCAAAAGACACAGCGATGCCACAAACTGACACAAAGGAAAGAAAGGACCACAACAAGACACAAAATAACATGAAAGACACATAATGACCACCAAGAATTGCAAAATGACACAAAAAGACAGAAAATGACACAAAAAAGACACACTGTGATGTAAAAGATGCAAAATGACATACAAAAAATGACACAAAGAGATCCAAAATGACACAAAAAGACTCCACATAACATGGACACAACAACACAAAATGAGCACAGAAAGACAGAAATAAACTGCAAAATGGCACAGCAATGCCACAAATTGACACAAGGAGAAGAAATGACCACAACAAGACATAAAATAAGCACAAAGAATTGCAAAATGACACTACTAAAGATACTACATGACACAAAAGACACAATATGATGTAAAAACAAGGTAAAAATGACAGAGGCAAAAACAAATTACAGAAAATAACTTGTGTCAGCTCTTGCACAACAGGCATCACATGTAGTCTAAGGTGGTTAACCCTTTAAGACCCACCATTGTGCAAGTCCGCCAGGACATATTTTTACATTTTTACATGCTGTAGTGCCATTTTTTGGAGTATTTTTATTTGCTTTACATCAAAATAACCCTGATATCCCAAATTTTAATAATATGTATTGACTTATGTCTTAACTACTACAAAAAATTGCTTAAAAGTGCAATAAACCTTAAAAAAATGAAAATCGTTTTTGTTTTTTTCACATATAGTTCAAAATACAGAAATTGCATAGCTGTATCCCTCAAATTTGTAAATGTAAAAAAGTTGCACAATATCCTTTGGAACCACAGGAAATTTATTTGGAGTCTGTACATAATTTTCTTTTTGAGATATGGTCAATTTTGTAACCTGTAAAAAAAAAAGAAAGAAAATAAACAAAACTGCAAAATTTGCAGAGACAACATCAACATCAAAACAAATTATTTATAATAGTGCAATCAAATTTCTAAGTGTGCCAGATACTTATGAACACACATATTTTATGTACAAAACCATGGTCAGACCATAAAAAGTGCATTTGAAAATAAAAGAAAATCGTTTTTACTGAGTTGAATCAGAAACAGTATTTTGATGGTCTCCTGGTCCAAGTACTTGGACAGGTCTGATGGAGAAGGGCTGTCCACATATTCTGACAGAGGTGGCTGGACACCTGGCCTCTTTTTCGGCAGGAAATGTGGCAGAGAAGGTAAGCTGTCAGGTTCCTTCTCAGTTTTCCAGCCAGCTGTAGGGAGGCCTCTGGCCCGGAGCGCTCGCTGGTGGAGCGGATGCTGCAGCGTCTCCTGGCTGGAGGACGGTCTGTCCCTCTACCTCTCGCTGGGTACCAGGACAGCAGGAGACCTCCATTCTCTCCTCTTCCTCCTCCTCCTCCTTCCCAACATTGTAAATGCTGCACACAGAAAAAGTTACGTGGTACGTTAGCTGTGCGCAGCACATGACTTGTAAACATGATGCGTATTTTGCGCGGAATGCTTTCGGCAGCGTTCCATGTATATTATACTTTCTTTACTTTTCTCCAACTCAAAACAAACAACTTCTCATGAATACAGACTTACATGTCACTGGAATGATCAATTCCTTCGATAAGATCGGCTTCATCTGCGCTGGTGGCAGAATCCGAGCCAGACGAGTGGCTGGACTCTTCATCCTACACTGTAGTAAAATAGTTTGGGGCGACCAGGTTTTCTCCTCAGCTAATGTGTAGAAGTGTGTCAAAGATGTGTGTGGTGGGTCCGTGTACGGATCTGGTAATTGGATTTTCCGTTCTGAAACGGGTATTGAAAAACAAAAAACGAGTGGGTATTTGATTTTCGTTTTAAAATACAAAAATTAAAATTGAAATACAAGGCGTTTTTCCTTTTCATGATCAAAAAGGGATATACGATTTTTTTTAAATGCTTTGATTTTCGTTTTATATTTATAATAGCAACAAAGTAAAATCAGTAAGAGACAGAAACGAAAAAATATCCACTTTTTCAGTTTCTGAGACCGGAAGTGGTCATCAGCAAGTGTGGAGCCAAACGACAACAAGATTCTCAGAGGGCGGAGCCAGAGAGCAGCGATTGGTCAGACTGACTGAGAGCCAGAGAGCAGCGATTGGTCAGACCATAGATAATATAGAAGACAGCGCGCTAGCGGAGCTAGTCTATATATATCTATGGTCGGCACGTTTGGTAGCATCTCTGGCTGTTGTTGACCTTGTTTTTGGAGTAAAACACGGTAAGAAGATAAAAACTTCTAACCAGTAGCGTTGTTATGTTGTACGTTAAGTCAGCGACTTGTGAAGAGTTGTGTTTTGTCGTGTTTGAGCAGTTGGTCCGGACGCGTTAGCTAGCTAAGCGGCTAAGTTAGCTAGCGGGCTAATTAACACAGGTGGCTAACTTTCCGCTGAACACCTGTGTTAGTTGCTGCAGCAGCTGTCCGTCATTATTAGAATGACATTCTCAACCTGTATTTCTCTGCTGTGTATTTTAGCTTTTTAAAAACAGAGATGAAAGTTTTCCGGGTTTTCCCGGAAATCCGGAATTTCAAATTTTGTGAGTTCATTTCCGGGAATCTGGGAAAATTGATCGAAGTTTGCAGTGAAAATCAGAATTTGATTGATAGTATTCTTTTTGAAAATCTTATTCTTATCGCTAATGCGTTGTTTGTTGTTTATATTCCTGTACGGAGGCAGCCATTTTGAATCTCGTTCATTGACGCGATTCCAATCTAATGCTGAATACATTGCTGCGAGAATTTGCGAGAGCGGATGCACTGAATAGGGCCAGTTTTGAGTACAAAGGAGAGATTAATCATTGAATAGCGCTCATTGAATAGACGACCTTTGCTTTTGTGTAAATGTAATGACCCGTACCTGTCAGGACAATGTTTAAGCAGGTAGACAGGCACGCTGACGTGCGTGTTATAGACGCGACAGTCAAGAACGCGTTCCGGTGGTCGTGGTTAGAAGAGAAAGATACGAACGGCGATTTCTTGTCTGAATATATCAGGAAATTAGACAAACCAGGTACGTTTTTTTAAATTTTACAAAAATAGATATCAATATATTGATAGTTTACTGTGTCTTAAGGTTCCTGTCTTAATGATATTATAATATAATCCTTATAGTAGATTAGTGACACATCTAGACTAGAGTATGAAATGATTAATATATGAAATATGGGGTACTAAACTACTGAATAGTTTACATTACTGAACATGTTAACAGGAATGTTTCCACATTTTTATTATTTTCACAGTTTTGTGCTATTCTTTTAATGAGGGAAGGGGGTTATGAAATTCTGGGCTTGGCCCTTAGGAGAAGTTCTGCCGAAATTTTTTTCAGGTCAGGACTTAGAATATTTTTTTCAGTTTTTTTTTTTTGAATGAATATTATTTGTGCATGTTTTAGAAAAGAAAGATACGAACGACGATTTCTTGTCTGAATATATCAGGAAATTAGACAAACTAGGAGCTTTTTTTTTATTTTACAAAAATAGATAGACCTCAATTTTTTTCATTTTTTTTGAGTGAATAGATATCATTTGTGCATGCTTTTGATAAGATAGACTCCATTGAAGATCTATATTGTTTGGTCATTTTAAAATTTTTATCTTCATTGAATATTGCGTGGTCATTTAAATTTTTTTTATTTATATATATATTCTTATTGTTAATAAAGACTATAATGCTATGTTAATTTAATTGTAACAATGACACTATTATAATTTATTATTCGGCACTCGCATAAGGCTGCCTTCGGCAGCCTCTTGGAGCACCTTCGGCGCTCACTTGGCAAAGTTGCTTAGAAAAAAAATTTTCAGGGTTTTTTGCCAACAGCCACTTTCATCTTTGTAAAAAGTTATTTTACTTTAAGGTTAACTGAAACCCGTTCAGCTGCACTGAAGTTTAACATTCAGCTGGTTTGAATCAAACCGTGCTTAACTTAACATTGTGCAACATTACCTCTCTGAATCTCCATAATTTCATTAAATTCCTTCTCTTCCACTGCTTAAGTTCAATCCAGTATATAAAATTACATTAATAGTGAATAAACTAACAACCAGCCATTGTATTTATTTATTATTGCATGTATTTGTAGTAAAACATGAGTTGAAACATCCTACTTTTGGATCTAGAACTGCACAAGCCGTTCATTTTCAGTCACCTGACGAGTTAAACTCCCCTTTTTATGTGAGGTTGAAACAGAAAGTCTGAGTTAACAAAGAAAGTTGTTTATAATTTGTGATACCTGTTATCTCTGACTGAGGCTTTAGTTTTTGTTGAGCTGATTTACATGTAGAAACTTTGTTCAGGAAAATTTCTCAGTAGCTCAGAGGACAGGCTGCTTTTTACACAACCTTGTAAGAGAATGTCTGTCAATGCTTTCAGCAGAATTTAGAAACACAACACTTCCTAAACAGATATTTTGAGGCTGTGAAGTTGAACGTTTGAGAGTATATCAGTGTGTTTGTTTGTGGTCTTTCTGTTTCTAGGTAGAAGCTGAATTAGTGAGGATGACTCCTGCTCCTGTCATCTCTAAACTCCTCCCACATCTTTACCTGCACATGAGGAAAATCACTCCTGTAGAATGCAGGTATGTTTGTCATTATTATAAAAAGATGTTGCCTGGTGACCTGTCAGAAACCCATTATACAGAATCAGCCAAAATAATGTTTACACACATCAGGAAAAGAAAAACTTGCATAAATATTTCAATACCAAATTTATTCAGACATCCTGAGATTAATAAAAGTTATCTTTGGCCTCTACAATTACAAGAGGTGCTCAAAGTGGTGGCCACTGGCTTCCAGACATTTCTGTTGTGTTGTAGACGTCACTTGTTGGTGCTCCATTCATGAGGGTAGCGCCATCTGTTGGGAAAACATCGTACAGCAGGACACAGAGTTATTGTGATTTGATCAAACTTAGAAAGAGGAATCTATATGTATAGAAGTACTTATACAAATGAAATATTTATAAAAGTTTTTCTTTTCCTGATATGTGTACATTATTTTGGCTGACTCTGAACTTAATGAGAACAAAGCTGTCATTTAATTGTTGCTCTGAAAGCTTCTTTAGTGAAAACCAGCTGGTGTTCTGCTATGAAACAAACTGCTGTTGAGGTCTGTGTTTTTATGTTTAACTCCACAGTTTCTGAATGAACTGATAGTTTGTTTTTTTTCATGATCATTGTGGACATTATAATTGATGGTAACATTTACTGATCACATAATCAGCATGACAATATAACAGTATAACATTATGGCCACCTGACTAATACTGTGTTGGTCCCTTAATGCTGCTAAAACTCCTCTGACCCAGTGGTTCATCAGAACCTCTGGGGATGTCCTGTGGATTCTGTGGATCCTGTGGGTTGCAGGGTGGGTCCTACCTAGACCAGGCTGATCCTGGACCATCCCACAGATGCTCCATCAGATGTGGATGTGGGGAGTGTGGAACCCAGGTGAACAGCTTAACTCTGTCGTGTTCCTCAGACCACTCCTGAAGAGTTTTAGTTTGTCCTGCTGAGGGTGGCAGCTGGCATCAAGGACTGCTGTTGCCATGGAGACTAGGGGGTTGTTTGTCCTGCAGTGTTTAGGTGGTGGTACATATCAAACATCCACATGAACGTCAAGGTTTCCCAGCAGAACGTTGCATTAGAACAAGATGATAGATGTTGTTCTCTTCAGCTGTCAGTGGTCAGAATGTTGTGGCTGATCAGTGGATCTGTCTGCCTTTACTCTGACATCCAGAGTTATACAAAAGTGTAATATGTGTGCAGTGCAGAAGAGATTTACTTTATTGTATGCATTCTTTTGTTTTTTTAAGGGAGAGCATTTTTTTTTTTATCCACCTGAAGAAGACCTAATCTTTCCCTTCAAAGGATAGTTAATTGTTACTATGGCTTCCATAGTGGTCCCATCAGAGAAAATCATATCCATATACAGATTTTTATTAATTCCAGGGCTGGTTCAGTAAAGATTATAATAACTACATCAGATAATTCTTGGTCGCAGTTGGAATTTTGCAGCCTGAGAGATGGTTGAGAAGGTTTGCAGTTCTTGTTTTAGCAAAATATGTTATAATAGAAGATCTTTATTGTCATTGTACATGAAATTATCTGCAAACCAGCAAAGTGCATCAGTCTGAGGTATCTAAAAATAGATAAATAAATAAAAATGCTTCTAAAGCCAATAATAAAGAGAATATTTTGAGGGAATATTCTAAAAAGGAAAGAAAAGCTCCATTCTCACTCCTCTCAGGATAAACTGTCATTAAAATTGACTTTAAATTTAGCTTCAACACGAGATAAAAACATTTACTTTCATTACTGATATTGTCAAGTTTTAATAAAGTTCATGCTACTTTTATAAAATGATGAAAGTGAATAAATTGTATTTCTGTGATCTGTGTTTGATTTCTGTCTTTCCTGCTGTCATCCAGATGTTCAGAGGGAGATGATGCCACATCTGGTCCAGCTGATGGAAGGTCTTGAAGTTCTCTGACTGGCCTCGACTGAAGATGGTCGTCTCACTGGATTTAAGGTTCAGATGCTCAGTAACAAACTCCACCAATGAGCCAACAGGGAAGCTTTAGGTTTATTAAATGTTGCTATGAAGGTATCGCTGTTTTTCTTTGTCAATGCAATGAGCTCCAACTGAAACTTGAATTAGAACTTAGAAGTAAATCCTTCCATCTGAAAGGATTTAGTTGCATTAATAACCTCATAACATTCTAATTTTTATTCCAGTCTTGGCTGGAAATAGAATCTCTGTATTGATTCAGGTAAAAACTGAACTTCACAGCATGTTGAAGCAAAACAACCAGATGAAAACTGTGATGTGTTGGATTGTCAGACCGTAATGTTGCAGCTCAAAGCAGCTTTTCTATCTCAGTTCATTCTGACATTCAGCTATGAATCAACACAGCAGATGGTGATCCATGCTGTGGAAGTCTCACATCTCCTGATTTAATGGAGCTGCTTTGCACTTTTTACACTGTTTATTCACCAACACTTTATTTAATAAAAGTCCATCTAGTTTTCATGAGGAATGTGATGTTTTAATTTCTCTGTGAATAACTGCAGTCTAATGGAACAGCTGGAGTTGTAACATCTGTCCTGATATTGATCATGAAGTATTGATCAGAATACTTATGGTTAGCAGTCATCCCTGAAGTTTTACATTAAAATCTTTACTTGTGTTGTGAACTTTGGTAAGAAGCAGAAACTTTAGCGTTGCCATGGATACATGAGTATTAAATTCTGTCCATGTTTCCATTTTGGGAAATGCAGTCCAGTTCCAGAATGTGGAGGAATTTAGTCTCAATCACAGTCAACAAATATTATCTGAAAGTTGGGTTATTGTTGTTTATCAGCACAATACATAAAGTTTAATGTTAAAAATATTCCAGTTAAGACTCTAGAACATCATGATTTATGTAAATTTATCTCAATAATATGAATGTTCAGGTTAAGATTGTACAGTGATATTTATTATGCAAGTTTAGCTGATTAAAGTTTATGACTCTGCACTAAAATATTATTTAAATTGACATCATTATTATAATATTTAGGGTCAGACCCTACAGTATTGAGATTAAGAAATCAAACATTCTATAAAATGTAAATACACTGAATTCATTTGGATATACTTAAGTGAGACTCTACAATATTATTTGACACAAATCAAAATCAAAATTTTAATAATTTTCACGCCAAACATTTACTGGACTGATTTAAATATTAAAATCACTCCTTTCTAATCCTCTGCTGTACGTTCAAACCTGAGGCTTAAATAGAAACACACAAGTATCTGATTGAAGGAACTTCTGCAGAGTCCTGGTTCCAGAACATGATGATAGAATTATAGACAAACTTTAACAAAAGCTGCCTGAGAGTTTACAGGTTTTTATGTTGGATTTTTTTCAGTAATTTAATGAGAGTTATCAGCAAAAATCAAGTGTTCATTTGATGAACTTCATTTCCTAAAACATCCAGAATTGGAGCTCATATCTTTGGCAGCTGTAAAGTTTCTGCTCCTTCAAAGTTCACAACACAATGAATGAATTCCTAAAACACTCTCAATGCTGGAGAGCGTTTGTGATGCTGAAGCAGTGATCAGTTTTTCTGTTTCTTCTCTAGAGATGCACAATGAGGGACGTCTGCAGAGACTGAGAAAGAGTCTCACCACATCCTGACATGAGGAAAAAGACTTTATTGAAGACTACAATGAGAAAAACTATCAGACAGCAGACGGCTGCATTCAAGGTGAGCTCTGAACATTTAATCTGGAACAGGAATTCAATAACGGCAGCATGAGCTTCATTTCAGTCTGTAGCTGCTGAATTCATGGATGAATCATCTGGCACTAGAGAAGACCATCAAACATCCACGTCAGCTGATGGAGGTCCAAGAGTCTCACCAAACAAACAACCTACAGAGTGAAGACCTCAGCTCTGATTGGACGGCCTCCTATTCAGCCACGTGTGTGAACAAATGCCTCTAAGCTGATTTGTTTTCTAAAATAAATCTAGTTTGAGTCCTAATCTATGCCTGTGTGTTTGCTTCTTTACACGGCTGTTAACAGTTTAGGCTGTTAGATTGTTCCAGATAAGACAAGTACAAGATTCTTCAGAGCCGTTCTACCACGAGCCTGACAGGAAGAACTCCAACAGCTACTGAATGTTCCTGTGGTCCCCTCAAGGCTACAGGAGGAGCCCTACGAGGACGAGCCGGTCCACCTGATGGAGGCCAGTCGCTGTGGTTCAAAGCCAACACCGACTACGTGGAATTTTCACTAAGCCAGCCCTCTGGACTCCCAGTAAGCTGTGTTCCTATTGGCTGTCCAGGTGGCTGCTTGGTGTTATCAGGAACACCTGAGCAGCTCAGTGTCTTCCTGCTTTATTTAGCTGCAGACAAACATTTCCTCTGTTTCTCTTCACCACAGAACCGGGTTTGGCTCCGTTGCTTCAGTTTGTTCTTTAGGCGTTGGCTTGCAGCTTCCAGCAGTAAAATTGTTTTTAATGTGTTTCTTGGTGTGTTTTAGGGCTTTGTACTGGATAGTTGTCTTGGTAAATGTGGTTCTTTAGCCACAGTTAGCACATGGTGCTAATATGTGCAGTGATTAGTGGATTTGGTGCAGCTGAGTTGTGTCTTTATCTTGGCTGTAGTGAGTCTTTAGAGGTTTTTGGTCAGACACATTCTGTATTCTGGTTTGAGAACCAACGTTGGTTGTCCAGAAGGTAAGAGTTCTTGTCCTGATTCTCTGTTCTCAGAGGTTCTCTGGTAGGCTGCAGGAGACTTTAGCGTTTGGGTTGTGCTAGTTTGGTTTTTGTATGGTTTCATTTGGACGACTATCTTGAGGCTCCTCCATGTGGTTTAGTGAGGTTTTCTGGAACAGTTCTACAAAGCAACCTGCAGTAGAAGAGACTTTTGAGAGTTTTTAGGAAGTTCTGGAGACCAGACTTTAGAGCAGCAGAAACATTTGTCAGCAGTTTGAGCAGGAGAAGGTGAGCTTCAGAGTAGAAATGAGACAGAAACCTTCTTGATCTGTGTGGTGAGGTCCTGTACCAAGAGTTTGAGCAGGTTGTGAAGAGTCTGTAGTTCTTTGGTCTGAAAGCACAAGAAGAGTCGACTCATTAAAGGAGAAAACAGGAGATGTTGTTGGTTCTTCTGTCGCTCTGCAGTTTCCTTAGACTGAATATCAAGTTTATATTTTAAATGATTTCCCATGTGAGCCCAAGAAGACTTCAATAAACTCTCTCCATCCCCTGGACACATTTTATTATATTGTTAAATCTTTTTTTTTTTTTTTTTTTTTTTTTTTTTTTTTAATGTTTTTGAGCATTAATCATAGTTTTAGCTTTCTCCGAGTGTCCCTGGTCCCAGAGCTGGATGCTTCAGATGTGTGGCTGTGTTTTATGGTCCTTGTGTCCCACCCCCCACCTCTCTATCTCTACACCTCTATCTCTACCCCTCTACCTCTATCTCTACCACTCTACCTCTTCTGTCCCTCTCAACCCGCCCGGCCAGCAGGCAGATGGGTCCCCCCACATTAGAGCCGGGTTCTGCTCGAGGTTTTTTTCCCTGTTAAAAGGGTGTTTTCTTTGCCACTGTCGCCTTTTGGCTTGCTCTGGAGGTCAGGCATATGGGTTCTGTAAAGCATCTCAAGACAATTTGACTGTAATTGGCGCCATATAAATAAAATTGAATTGAAATTGAATTTTTTTCTCTTTGCTTGTATAGTTTTGTCATCTGTGTGAAAGGTGCTAAACAAATAAAGCTGAATTGATAAACTGAATAATTGACTAACTCATGATTGTGACAACAGAAGTATCTTCATTGTGATTTAAGGGTTTATTTCATTTCTAAGGTTGAGGTTAAAATCTTGACAGAAAAAAAAGATTAAAGAAATAAACTACATTTTAAAAAAGCAATTAAATCAAAGGAAAAAACATTTAATACAACAAAACTTTTAAAAAGAAAATTAAACATTAAATACAATTATATTAAACAGACAAAATGTTTAATTAAATAATTAAACAGAAGATACAAAACATGTAATTATGAAATTAAAATTTTTAAGCAAAAATATGAAACATTAAAGATGAAATATTTTAGATAATTAAACATTTAAAAAAATAAAATTAAGAAGAATATTAAACATTTTTTTAAAAATACAAAACATTAGATTATTAAACCTTTAAAAAGACAAAATATTGAATTAAAAATTAAATGTTTAATTAGAAAATTAAATCTTAAAGACAATAAAACTTGAAATAGGAATTAAACAGAAAATACAATGAAGCATTTAAAAAGAAAATTAAACATTAAAAGGTGGTAAAACATTTAAAAAGAAAAACTTTAAAGATTTAATCGAAAAATTAAACACGGGGAAAGAAAAGGAAATTTTTCAAACAAGCCAATAAAACATTTGAAAAAACATTAAACATTAAAAAGACAAAACATTTGGAAATCAAATCAGACATTAGAAAAGAATAAAAGGTGAGAAAAGAGCAAAACTAAACATTTAAGAAGAATCAAACTAAAGACGAAACATTTGAAAAGACACCAGTTAAACTTTAGAAGATCAAATTAAACAGAAGATCAAATTAAACAGAAGAGACAATAAAACGATCAAAAAGAGCAAAAACAGATAAATGTCAAAGTGTTTTCTAGTCTGAAGTGAGAACATCAAGTTGTTTCTTCAAACATTTCCTCTTTCTATGTTCTTGGTTTGATTGTGGACAGATTTACTAAGAACTCATTTCAGAAAACTGCTTTCCAGATAAAGTCTACTAGTAGTTGAAGGCATCGATCAAACTAATGTTACCTTCTGATCTCCACAAACTTTACTGTTCAGTGAAGAGAATCAAAGTTTGTTGAGGATTTCTAAAAAACCCACAGGTGAAGGTCTGAGAAGAACTCAGATGGATGGTCTAAATGTGAAATCAAGACTCATGGTCACAAGTTTTAAGGCTTCTGTTAACCAGAAAGTTCAAACTAACAGAGAAGTACTGAGAAACTTTTAAAATTTCAGTCCTCAGACTGTCAAAAGGTTCAAACTAACAGAGAACTACTCAAGAACTTTTAGAATTTCAGTCCTCAGACTGTGGAAAGGTTCAAGCTAACAGAGAACTACTCAGGAACTTAGAGGATTTCAGTCCGTGGACTGTCTGAAAGTTCAATCTAACAGAGAACTACTGTGGGACTTAGAAAATTTCAGCCCTCAGACTGTGTGAAAGCTCAGGTCCTGAGGACTCGGGAGGTGTGGAGGCTTTGGAAAGTCTTGGAACTGAGGGTTCCACCCTCCAGCACAAAGGCTGAAGTCCAACCTCCTGAGAAAAACGGTCGAGTCGAGACTCGAGTTAAAAAAAAACTCGAAAACGACAAAAAATAGATGATAAATGCGCAAAAAAAACAAAATTTAGTATCTGAGCGAGTAGCTCAGGGGATAAGAAGAGTGACTACAGAGCGGAGGGTCGTAGGTTCGAGACCCACCACCTGGCACTTTTCTTTCTTTGTCTTTGTCAGGATTTTGATAAAACTTAAGAAGGGTCTGGTCTTGAACCAGCGACCTGCAGCTCCATAGGCAAATCCTTAACTCACTGAGCTACAGATCAGATGAAAAGAGATAAATTCGTCGTCCCTTTGACATCGTAGTTCGTGAAGTGACCACATGGGTGGAGCCAAGGCGGAGTCTGGGTGGAGTCAGGGCAGAGAGTAGGCGGGGAGGTGGGTGGCGGCCTCGCCCCTCTACTCCCCCACCTCCCCTCACCACCCACCACACCTTCCCCCGCCTGACGAGTTCTTCGAGTCTCCACGAGTTCTTCGAGTCTCCATGGGTTTTCCCCAGTTTCTGGAGTTTCCACCAGGTCGGAGGCAGAACAAGTTGTCATGAAGAGGTGTTGAAGTCGGCCAGGATGAACTGACTTTTTACAGCGACTAGAAGGAAGACCACTAGAAGAGCAGGTCTTTAACCACCATCCATAAAATCCATGGAGTCGCTCCAGAGAAATGAAGGGAGGTCAACTTTTATCAACCTCCATCCACATGTTCAACTTGATATCTTTGACATTTTTAGCACCACAAACCTTTAGTATCACACTTTATTATCATTTATTAGGATTTTAAAGGAATCCACCAGCAGATTTAGTTTTTGTTGACAAACTTTATTCTTGTCATCGTGGGACTGCAGTATTTAAAACTGTTCCTTCTATCTGATCTCATGTTTATTAGTTTTAGTGGAGAAAGTTATTTTAGTTGTCGATTAGTCTCTTAAAAACCAAATAATAAATTGGATTAGTCAAGAGGTTTAAATTTCTTACTCTGTCATATTTTAAATATGACAAAAAATATAACAATAAAGTGTCTTGAGACAATTTGACCTGTAATTGGCGTTATATGAATAAAATTGAATTCAAATTGTATGTATCTTCTAATGTTGGAGTAATTCAGCCATATGTTGGAAAACACATTTTCTTTGACCATTAATCTGTTGATTGTTTTCTCCAGTAATTCATTTCTTGTTTTGGTTTATAAGATGTCAAACCCAAATATATTCAGTTTACTGTCATAAAAACCAAAAAGATTTACATTCATGATGCAGGAATCAGGCAGTTTTTCACTTTTTATCTTAGTTTAGTCAGAAAGATAGTTGATAATGTGTGAATTGTTGCAGCTTGTGAGCCGTAGAAGGTTTTAATCTTTGGGGTCGAGTGTCATACAACATTTAGAAACACACATCAACAGAACACTCAAAGATTTGAACATCATTTGCATGACAATGTCAAATTAAAGGACATTTATTTCCAACGTAAATGTGTGATATTCATCCTCTGGAGCTTTCTCTTCACATTGTCTTCCACCTGAACTGCTTTGGTCGGGAGCATGTGCAACAAACATTTGAAAAACTGCACTTTAACATCAATGAATGACACTGAAGTTTAATCTCTACATAAATGAGACTGAGTCTGGATGTGCTGCTCTGTCATTAACTCCTAAGTTTAGGGAAAGTTCAAACAAAAGAGGACAGTTCAGATCAGCCTTGAGAATTAGCTTATTTTGAACAAACATCTCAGACTTTCTGAGCTTCAGCAAATCTAGCAAGATATTTTAACAACAAGCAACTCAAGAGATCCAGAAGTTGGAGAGAGTTAGCTTTAGCTGAGCCAAAGAACATGTGGGACGCTAACCTAGCAAACATTTCAGACTTTTCTCTGTGAATTCTGAGAAATAATTTCCTATTTAATGACAGAGCTACACATCTTAACTCAGTCTCATTAAAACAGACTCTAATTCAGTGTCATCCATCCATATTAAAGTGCAGTTACCCAAAATGTTTGTTGCATGAGCTCCAACAAAACCTGTCCAGGTAGAAGGCCACTTTGACAAACAGGAAGTGGAAGATTCCAAGCAGATTTATAGTAGGGGGAACAGGACTGTACTAAGTGTGGTCCAGTATAGAGGGGTGTTTTGTGGGTTTTTAAGGCTGATAATGATAATTAGTGAGACATGTGGAGTAGATATTCATTTGCAGTAAATGAAAGTATTTAAAATCTTGGAGTTAAACTTAGAAGAACACAAACTCTAACAGAAAACTTTGTTGATACATTTTTGTTTTGTTTACAGATGTTAAGTTAAAGGAGTTTTATTCCTGACGTATAACTAATCAAATTACTCCAGAAGACAGAGCGACCACAGGTAGATAAAGGTTCAGAGCCAAAGTAGCGCCATTTTAAAATTTATTTATGACCGTAAATCAGTAAAAAATAAAATACTGATAATCAGTAAATCAGTCAGCCCACAATTACTACAATTTTACAATGTATGTCTCTTTCCTTTGACTTGTTATTTGTACAATCTACGATGTATATGATTGCGTTTTTTCATCCCAAAGGCTCTACTATGATGTTTTCTAAGAGACATACGATGCTACCCTGTTTGTTCTGGCTCTGGGCTGCTGCACTCCTCCTCTGTTGTTTTCTAGATTGTACTCAGCTTCATGCCTTCGTCCATCCGGCCACCGTTGACTCGTCCCGCCTGCCGTCTCTGGAGCTGAAGCTGGACTGGAACAGACCAAAGTACAGTCCAATCACGATGCCAGCTGCCTCTCAAAAGGCTCCTTCATCTGGCAGGTGGCGGCACTTCTTCTGAGGGGAAGCTGAGCTGGCCCGGCAGAACTTTGGAGATGTGTTCCAGTGCTTGGTGGATGTGTGGGGAGATAGAGAGGGACCTTTGAATTGTTCAGAAAGGAAAACAGGGAACCCATTGGTAGATTTAGTTTAGGGTGCTACTGAGGTGTGTTTTTGGGTTTTAAAAGGTGAACAGTAAGAGTTTTTTTTTCCTATTGATTATCTTTTACTTTGTTCCTGGTTGGAATGCCTAACAATGTCAACGTGAAGTTCATTGAAACTTTGCCCCCACTAGCTTAGCCTTGCCGTAGCACGCAGCTCAAAGGGGCGTGTCCTATCTCCTTATATTAAACTATGATGCTTTTGTCACATTTTGGACGACATGCTAAACTATGACTTTTTTTCCACATTTTGGACGACACACTAAACTATGACATTTTTGTGACATTTTGGACGACATACTCCAGAAAGGTTTTCTTTGAAAAAAAAAATCGTCATGAATTTTGGCGCAAAAAAACGCCATAGTATACTATGTCGGAAAAAAAATGCGATTTTTCAACATGTTGTAAAAACGTGCCATATGATGAAATAATGTAAAGGAGGCCATGAAAAACACTCCAGAAAGGTTTTCTTTGAAAAAAACATCATCATGAATTTTGGCGCAAAAAAAGCCATAGTATACTATGCCGAAAAAAAATGCGATTTTTCAACATGTTGTAAAAGCGTGCCATATGGTGAAATAATGTAAAGGAGGCCGTGAAAACACTATGGTAAGGTTTTCTTTG